>NC_051233.1:4987344-4992344 GCF_015220715.1 Pygocentrus nattereri | reverse complement strand
CCGGAAGATGCCTCTGGAAAACTAGTAAGTACTATATTTTACTATGTTTTCAATTCATCTTAACCATCATTATATAAAGCAACACTATGTAAGCTTCCTTTTTGTCAAAACTGAAAGAGGCAGCTTTACTGACTCAAGATAAAAAAAACATTCAAATATTGTGTCTGCACTGCTACAAGTCGACCTGCCAAGCCTGAAATGATCATTTAAAAGTCATTTAAAGTCATTTAAAATATAAATTGATGCACCAAAAAAAGAAAGTTATGGTTATTGACCAGAACCAAAATTAAGGACACACCCTGCTGAAAATAAGCATTTTTTAAAAATTAAATTAAACTTATTAATGCTTTATAATTTACATAATAAAGCTGATAAGGCATAACCACAATGTTGATAAATAGGACTGAGCAAGACGACTAATTTCACTGTAAACAGCTTTTATAAGGTTTCAGGTGACAAGGCGGCTTCCGGATCGCCAACAATGCAAAGACTCAGCACATTCCATCAGTTTTTATAACGTTTTTCGAATATGGTCAGTGCTCCTCCCTGGGGCGCTGTCTTCACTCCTCCTCCCCGACCGTCCTAGGGTTCCCACTGGCTGTCACTATATTCACTATGTTAAAATTACTTTTTGACATCTCTATGTTTTCTCTGACAAAAGAACCAATTTTATGACTTCTCCATAATGGCTTTTTTAATTATATAAGAGTTACGACCCTTTCCTGCTCGCTGCTTATCTGTTACCTCACTAAAAGCTGACTTGTATTTTAATGAAAAGGCCGTTTTTCTTACAGCTCCTATCTGCTCAGAGACGTCCTGTCGCCTGAAAGCGTTCGGCCTAACTTTCCTACCTAAGGCTGCCTGGGCCTTAGTTACAATGACTCTGTACTCTAATAGTTTCTAAATTAATAATTGCTGCAAACCTTTTATTAGCGATAACTCAAGGATATATTTTATCAATAAATCCCTACAACCCCTTGAAGGAATGGGAATGGGGCCTGAAAGTTCATGATCAGTGGGCTCCTACTTTTCCCAGTGGTCTAGCTTATTAAATTGCAATGTAACAACGAAAGCTTTCAAATTACACAAGAGACAAGGCGTCCCCAAACTTCTGACATCCAGAGTGCATGTCCACGCATCATCATTTTCCATCTCTCCTTGTCTCCATAGTTTTAATGAATGGGCCTGGGTTTCTAATTCGTTAATGAGTCCAGTGGGAGGCAGCAGGATCAAATACGTCCTCCTGAGCAGAGGAGTGCTCTCCAGCTCCCCCGCCTATGTCCTGCAGTCAGCGCCAGACTGAGACCGTGCGTGTGTCCTGAGCAAACCTACGTGACCAACAACAGCTCTGCATTTCTGATTCCTGCATTTGAATTCTGTTTTGGGTGTAGGGAAGGGGTCTTTAATCAAAATTCAGTAAGGTCCAGTTAGAGGAAAATATCCTCAAGCAAAGGTCCAGAACATCATGTCTAATCTGCATCATGATTCAGTGCCATATGCTGATCAGGCGTAACATCATGACCACCTCCTTGTTTCTACACTCACTGTCCATCTTATCAGCTCCACTTACTGTATAGCTGGTCTTTGTAGTTCTACAGTTCCAGACTGTAGTCCATCTGTTTCTCTGATACTCTGTTACCCTGTTCTTCAGTGGTCAGGACCCCCATGGACCCTCACAGAGCAGGTACTATTTGGGTGGTGGATCATTCTCAGCACTGCAGTAACACTGATGTGGTGGTAGTGTGTTAGTACGTGTTGTGCAGGTCACCACACCACAACACCACATCACCACTCTGGGCACATTTTTTGTTTCAAGTCAAGTGAAAAGGAGAATCAACACTTAGTGGAGGCGATTGGTCAGGTTTGCAATAACATGGTGGCTGTAGAAGGTGCAAATACATCAAGCCAGAGAAACCATCTGCACATTCGCCGAACTTGGAAAGACAACCACGTTATCAGATTCTTCCCAGCAGCTGGCTATTCCGCAGGCTGTCAGTATCTAAATATCAACGCAACAGTACCAGATGGCGCACTTTAACCTACAGTGTAACGTGGCTTATAGACGAGGAAATGCTGCCGTTCGGTACGGTAGAAAAACCAGCATTCAAAGAAAACCTGCAATTCCCAACTTATACAATCCAGTGAAAGACAGCATTCTCAGTAATTACATATATATATATATATATATATATATATATATATATATATATATATATATATATGTGTGTGTGTGACTGTTGTCGGAAAAAAACCCTTGTATCTCCAAAATGTTAACTTTACAGGAGAAGGAAAAAATTTACTTTTAATGGAAGTCCGTGGAACTAGATCTATTTCCAAGTAATTTTAGGTCATTTCTGTTGGACCATTCACCATAAAATTTACACACAATGTAAAAAAATAACAGGTATTTTCAAATTATATCAAAAAAGTTGGATGAGAAGGCCTGGCTCACAGTCTCCACTCTAATTCATCCCAAAGGTGTTCTATCGGGTTGAGGTCAGGACCCAGTCAAGTTCTTCCACACCAAACTCGCTCATCCGTGTCTATGGACCTGCTTTGTGCACTGGTGCGCAGTCATGTTGGAACAGGAAGGGGCCGTCCCCAAACTGTTCCCACATTGTTGGGAGCGTGAAATTGTCCAAAATCTCTTGGTGCTGAAGGTTTAACTGGAACTTTCACTGGAACTAAGGGCTGAGCCCATCTCCTGAAAAACAACCCCACACCATGATCCCCCCTCTACCAAACTTTACACTCGGCACAATGCAGTCAGACAAGTACCGTCTCCTGGCAACCGCCAAACCCAGACTTGTCCACCGGATTTCCAGACGGAGAAACATGATTGGTCACTCCAGAGAACACGTCTCCACTGCTCTAGAGTCCAGTGGCGGCGCTTTACTCCACTGCATTCCACGCTTTGCATTGCGCTTGGATGCAGCTGCTCGGCCATGGAAACCCATTCCCTGAAGGTCTCTACGCTGTTCTGGAGCTGATCTGAAGGCCACATGAAGTTTGGAGGTCTGACTCTGCAGAAAGTTGGTGACCTCATTGCACTATGCCCCTCAGCATCCGCTGACCACACCCTGTCATTTTACGTGGCCGACCACTTCGTGGCTGAGTTGCTGTCGTTCCCAATCGCTTCCACTTTGTTATAATCCCACTGACAGTCGACTGTGGAATATTTAGTAGTGAGGAAATTTCACGACTGGACTTGCTGCCCAGGTGGCGTCCGATCACGGCACCACGCTGGAATTCACTGAGCTCCTGAGAGCGACCCATTCTTTCACTAATGTCTGTAGAAGCAGTCTGCAGGCCTAGGGGTTCGGCTTTATACACCTGTGGCCATGGAAGTGATTGGAACACCTGAATTCAGTGATTTGGAAGAGTGAGTGATCAGTTTTGGCAACAAGTGTATTATATATATATGACGTTCTTCATCATAATAGTTTGTGTACATTACTACACTATTATTAAGCACACAGGCCTCGTAAAATGCTGGAAAACAGACAATTAAATCATTAACCGCAATTATTTGCATGACAATTAGTCATCTGTTAAATGTTCATGATTGGGACAGCCCTAATCCCAAAGCTGCTTTATTGCACAGCCATTCCTGCTGGTTTGTGCTGTGATCTCCAGATTCTCTCCTATATTAAATTAGATAGCCAGAAACAAAACAACTTAAAATACCAACTCCAAACCTTCAGTGGTCAGGACCCCCATGGACCCTCACAGAGCAGGTACTGTTTGGGTGGTGGATCATTCTCAGCACTGCAGTAACACTGACATGGGGGTGGTGTGTTAGTGTGTATTGTGCTGGTACGAGTGGATCAGACACAGCAGTGCTGCTGGAGTTTTTAAACACTTCAGTGTCACTGCTGGACTGAGAACAGTCCACCAACCAAAAACATCCAGCCAACAGCGTCCTGTGACCACTGATGAAGGACTAGAGGACGACCAACACAAACTGTGCAGCAGCAGATGAGCTGTCGTCTCTGACTTTACATCTACAAGGTGGACCGACAAGGTAGGAGTGTCTAATAGAGTGGACAGTGAGTGGACACAGTGTTTAAAAGCTCCAGCAGCACTGCAGTCTCTGATCCACTCGTACCAGCCCAAAACACACTAACACCACCACCACCGCATCAGTGTCATCAGTGCTGTGCTGAGAACGATCCCCCACCCACATCAAACCTGTGCTGTGGTGGTCCTGTGGGGGCCCTGACCACTGAAGAACAGGGTAAAAGGAGGTAACAAAGTCAGTCTATAACTGTAGAACTGCAAAGAGCTCCTATCCAGTCAGTGGAGCCGATAAAATGAACAGTGAGCGTAGAAAAGAGGAGATGATTTGGATGTGAAAGCTGATGGATAAATGTGAGAATGGATGCTGCTATCAGTGGGTATCAGTATCAGGCTGATATCAGCAGAAAACGCTGGAGGAGAAACGTGAATGAACAGGATCCAACAAATCTGACCTGAAACAGGACTCACTCGTGCGGTGTGATGTCGTGTTGTTAGCTGTGTGTCTGAGGAGTGCTTGGGTAGTTTGAGAGCATCATAGCCTACTTTTAGAGGCTCTTAAGTGGAGAGCTTCAATTAAAACGGCTCATTTTAGACCTTAATGGTTTTCTTTTAAAGAAAAAGTATCAGATCAGTACAGCACTGTTCTCAGAATAAAACCTCGTTTCTCTAAAATGGTAACTTTACAGGAGAAGCAAAAAACCTACTGTACTTTCAATGGAAGTCAATGGAACCAGATTTTTTTCCAAGTCGTTTCGGACCATCTGTTTTGGTCCATTCATCATGAAATTTATGTACAGTGTAAAGAGCAACGGGTATTTTCAAATTATGTCAAAAACTGAAAAACCTCACAAAAAAAAGGTACTAAAGTCACTGGGGTGGGACCCTCAAGGGTCCATCTCAGTACCTTTGGTCAGGGAACATAACTGAACCATCATCCACTGAAATGATCTGTTCTAAGCTGTACTGACTCCACACACCCC
>NC_051233.1:4942344-4982344 GCF_015220715.1 Pygocentrus nattereri | reverse complement strand
TACGTCCGTTACGGACTCAGAGGTTTACGTCATGGTGACTCCATTCAACCACACATCCCATATAATCCGGAAAAAACAACAGAATGAAAAGAATTAAAGGGGGATTCCACAGAGTATTCCGAATTTCTGCATAATTAAGTGGCTACGATATAAGCAAACTCATTCGCTGTGTTTGGTGTGAAATGCTCCGTTCAAGAGAAACATCCTGAGTCAGAACTGTTCACAGTGGTGGTGATAGGAACCAAACATCTGAAAGCCCCGTCACAGAAACTTATTACATAAAACAGTTGCAAACACAATGCCTGATGACAGTGTTTTACCATAGATGTCGGATTAAACTGTCGGGCTTTAATATCTTTTTCAAAATTGAATCGTGGTGGAGGGACACGTGCAGAGTGATGAGAGTCAAAATAGTTGAGCAAGAAAACTTGTTTTTTTTTCCGATTTATGACAATTTTATCATCAACATTAGATTTGTGGGTAAAAATAAAATAAACCTCCTTTACAGTAAAATAAAGCCCTGCTTTAAACAGTATTAAACGCTGGAGTTTATACGGCCTTTATCACCCTTTAACCCTGAAGATCAATGCAAAGACTGCTGGTCACCATAGCCACACAGACAACGCCTCATCTCACCTAGCAATTAGATAACAAAAAGGCAAAGAGAAAGGTCAGCAAGACGATGCCAAACCACATTCTGCATGTACTTCAACAGCATGGATGTGTATTAATAGAGTCCAGGTGCAAAACTGACCTGCCTGCAGTCCAGACCTGTCGCCACTGAGGATTTTTGGCACATTATGTATTGAAAAATATGACAAAGGAGACCCTGAACTGATGAGCAGCTGAAATCCTACATCAAAGCAGAACTGGAAAACATTTCACTTTCAAAACTCCAGCAGTGTCTCCTCAGCTCTGAAACGCTTACAGTGTGATGTTAAAAGAAGAGGTGATGAAACGCAGCGGTAAACAGGCCCCCGCCCCGACTTTTTTGGAACATGTTGTTGGCATCAAATTCAAAATGGGCAGATATTTTTCAAAAATCAATCAAATTTCGCAGTTTCAACATTTCAAATGTTGTCTTTGTAGCATGGACTAATGCTGAAATTCAGGCTTCTAAATGATGAAACTTACTAAACTAGGTTTTCAAAAATACTCTTAATACTCCTAGGGCACGTCTTTTAGCCCATTAAAGATTTCTTAGATGCGAAAGTCAAATTAAAGTCAACACGAAATCAAAAATGTTTTTTTACCTTGTTCACGTTCATTCATTTACAAAACAACATTCTTGTTACTCTGTAATCTTGCACCCAACTTTAATGACTTTTACATCAAAATCCTGTGATTTTTGATCACGTCAGCAAGGACCAGCGGGTGGTTAAAATAAAACTAATCGATAATATCATGTTCCACCTCCTTCTCCCTCCACACCCAGCTATCATCAAGAGAAAATGTTTTAATTTCACAATTTGGCCACTAAAAGCTCAAAACGTTTTCTTTTTAAAGCACCAGCCGAATTTTTACACTTTCAGAAATAGGCATCTTTAATAAGAACGCATCGTTTTGCTAGGCTTGGGCACTATTTAATAATAATCAGCACTTTATTTGCTTGCACATTATTTTAGCCAACTGATCTAACACACATCTTATTTAATACTTGGTGCTTAACTTCGCTCTCATTTATAAAGTTGCTGCATGCATTTGGAAGCTGCTGGTGTGGGCTCATTGCTATTTCCTCTCTCCAAAAAAACGAGATGCTAAGAGCTCCCCCTTGTGGACAAACATCAGACTGCTAAATGTGAGTGAGTGAGTGCATGCGTTTTCTTTTTAATCAACCTTTTTAATAAATGTTTTCTTTTCATAGCAACTCCTGACTGTTTTTGGTATTGAGCATGCTTGTTAATTCTAAATACAACATATGTACAAAAGACATGTTCTATAATTCTGGCAATTTTGGCCGTCTTTGGTTCGCAAACATAAACAGAAACAAGGAAAATGAAGGTCCACAGATATTAAATCGCTTCACACTAGCACCACATCATGTGAGCTTGTTCAAGTAAACAAAGAGGCTTTGTTTACTAAAAGTTTAAACGTTTGACCTTATGTGTTTGTGTTCTTGTAGTGCTATACTTGTGAGGACCCAATGTCCTTACTGTGATAGGACTATATGCAGTTTTTGCTCAAGTGAGGACATTTTGCTGGTCATGTGTCGTTTTCGCCACAATTACTTGTTTTATTTAAAAAACTAGCGGAGCAAAAAAACTGCCTTTTGGATACTGAGGTTAAGGTTAGGGCTGTGTGTGTGTGTGTGTGTGTGTGTGTGTGTGTGTGTGTGTGTGTGTGTGTGTGTGTGTGTGTGTGTGTGTGTGTGTGTGTGTGTGTGTGTGCGTGTCAAAGTTAGTGTTAGTTAGTGTGATATAGCCACAAAAAAAAGAAGCTAATTAACTGGTAAACATTATTCATTAGTTACCAAACAGCCACATCAAAGAGGATTACAACAGATAATAATTCATACATTAAAAAAACATGACGGATGCCTTGAACCCCTGTAATGATTATTTAACGGGTAATACATTTTACATTCCTCCATCACTCTCCTTCATACGTTTATATTATTATATGATTTATTATAATACATGGGCAGCGTACTAAAAAATGAAAATTATCGGAGAAAAAAGAGAAGCAGATGTACGCTGCACCTCTCAAAGTTAAATCAAGATGTAATAAGTGACTTTTCTGAACTTGTGACCTGTTACATCATCTAACGTAGGCACCTCCAGTTGCGTAACGCAGCAGTTATTAATAGCAGAGCATTTTGCTTCTGTGAAATCAAACAAAACAAGATCCATCAAAGAGGGGCCGTTAATGTTTAAGCCATTGTGAGGGAATTGATCCAGTGTGATGATGGATGTTGAAGCAAAGCTGAAAAGGCATGTGTTTCTGAAGACCACAAAGCAGAAGCTGCTAAACTACCAAGGCTGCATAATAACGCTGCTGTTGGATCAAAACCTCACATCCCCAAAATGGTCACTTTACAGGAGAAGGAAAAAACACACTCTACTTTTAATGTAAGTCAATGGAACCAAAATTTTTTCCAGGTAGTTTTAGGTCATTTCTTGTGGTCCATTCATCATGGAATTTACACCCAGTATATAGGACTATGGGTATTTTCAAATTATGTCAAAAACTGAAAAACGTATGGAGATATACGTTTTGATATACGGTTTGATAATCGTTATGACAAATTTTTAATACTGATAATCGAAGAAGGCTTACATTTTTATTGATATTATTATTTCTGACCAATCACGTGCAATCCAGACGAGTTTATGTGGGTGCTTTGTGAATAGTGGTTGGTTGGTGTAGTGGGTAACACCTCTGCCTTGTAGACTGGGGTTCAATCCCCACCTGGGTAAACACCCTACACTATACCAATAAGTGTCCTTGGGCAAGACTCCCAACACCACCTTCGCCTACCTGTGTAAAATGATCAAACTGTAAGTCGCTCTGGATAAGAGCGTCAGCCAAATGCCGTAAATGTAAATAGAGTCACTCTCGACACACGGTCATAATAATGTAGGCCAATCCTTAAAGGGTCTATTTCTGACACTTTTGGCCGTCTTGCTACTGTGTCTCAACCCATGTGAGGTGTTGACGTGTTCATTACTCAGTGGGCGCCACATTATTGTCTTTTAAATCAATACAGCCATAACGATTTATGTAGATATACCAAATGTTTAAAACATCACAAGCCCTCTGGGGATCAAACCAGCAACCCTCCGGTCAAAAGACTTGTACCTTAACCTCCAGCCCACAATAGCCCCCCAGAAACAGAGGGCTTCCCTGAGCCAAATCGAAGCCAGGCCATGGCGATGACAGCGCTGCATCCTAGCTTGACATCCTAAAGACTATGAATTAAAAAATGGGCACTTTTTGCAGCTCAGTCTCCACAACTGGACTGTATGGACTGGGTAGCCAATTCTATGTGTGCCTGTTTAACAGTGTTTATCCTCTACTAACTCTAAAAAGTTTTCCATGGTAAAAGCATGGTAGTCCTGTCAGATCAATGGCAGTGTGATATTTTGTCCACATCATGCAACACTATCAGCTTCTTTACGGCAAAAATACGAGAGTGGCTGAGAGTACAGGCTGTTAGTGTTGAGGAAAGGCTGCTGATGGATGGACAGTCAGGATTGGTGATGGATGGACAGTCAGGATTGTGCAAAGGTTCTAATATGCACTTAAACGGCATTTTTAAGCAAACACAAACTGTACATACACAACAACCCAGCTTTTAAAAAGAAAACAAGGTTACTTCAGAAGCGGCAACACCGACAGACAAGCAGATACACACTTGGGATTCACACAACAGTGTGTGTTTGTAACACTCGCAGTGCTCGTAGTGGGACATCGGAATCTGCTTACAGACCACTGAGGTAAGAAACAGAGTGGAGAGTTAATTTGCCGCTCGGCTTCCCGTCCACTGCCAGCCACGGACTCTACACCAACCTACTGAATGACGCCAAAAATCTAATTTGCACACTCCTCTTGCCGCAAATGCCGCTTGGTATATAACGACTTGCTTCTTTGTTTGTTTGTTTTTCATTTTCCCCTCTTTAGTCACATCCAATTCCATCCACTAGCTACATTCTCCTTCAAAGATGGCTCTTCAAGGGTTTCTTTAGTAAGGGCTTATTTCCAATGAGAAGCTTGATCTGCAATGCAAACTCTGGTACATATCATAGTTATCGGAATGTTCCACTTTTTTATGAGGGGGAACAGTTTTGGGTGACGGTATTGTGTGACTTTCTTGTTATGTTAAATAAATGAGGAGGAAAAAATATTATTCAATTATTAATTATTCTATTCCATTTCGATACTGTAATATTGGAATTCCATTCCATTTATATGCACAAGTCAGGCATAACATTCTGACCACCTCCTTGTTTCTAAGCTCATTGTCCAGTTTATCAGCTCCACTTACTGTATAGCTGCACTCTGTAGTTCTACAGTTACAGACTGTAGTCCATCTGTTTCTCTGATACTCTGTTACCCTGTTCTTCAGTGGTCAGGACCCCCATGGACCCTCACAGAGCAGGTACTGTTTGGGCGGTGGATCATTCTCAGCACTGCAGTAACACCGACGTGGTGGTGGTGTGTTGGTGTGTGTTGTGCTAGTACGAGTGGATCATAGTGCTATGGACATGCCTCAATGCCCCTGGGTGTGAGTGTGTGAGTGACTGTCTGTGTCTGTCTGTCTGCCCTGCGATGGACTGGCGACCTGTCCAGGGTGTATCCTGCCTTCCGCCCAAAGCCTGCTGGGATAGGCTCCAATTGTAACTGTGGTGTTTCTGGTTAATATGAAGGAATACGTTTCATGAAGAAGTTCATCATCAGTGAGGTGGGCCCAAAATCATGATATTAAGTTTGGATATTAACGTTGGATACAAACTTTTTTTTTTTTTAAGTTAAAGTACAGATTTCTTCACTTTCTACAGTGACAATAGACGAATAGAAAACAAGCTTCAATGCTTTTAAAAAGTTAATAAGACATAAATTCAAATCTAGTCAAGTGCCTGTGTAAATACGCTCCAGCGCCGCCTTCTACGTGTTACATGCTTCTGTTCAGCTTGCGGTGCTAAAGAAAACTGACAGACAAACCCGAGGCTGTGTATGTGTGGCTGCCCACTTGTGTGAGGCAAAAGATACCACTCAGATGGTTGGACAGGCGGGCAGTTAGGGCCTATTTTTAGCCTCTGGGAGGCAGACACCTCTATAAGGCTTTGCCTCTGGAGATTTAAAGAGGAAGTCTTAGTAATAAAAAGTCGACCATGTGATATTTGTGCGCTCGGTCCAGCGCGTGATCCCCTCGCACAAGAATGCACGCATCATTCAGTAAACCAAACGAACAGAAAGAGAAAATAGAACCTGGAAATGTAGCTTAGCTTAGCTTATCTATGCTAAAACTATGAAGCAATGTATTAGTATAGTGGAATATGGTGTGACTTGGCATTGCTGAGCTAGACTCTGACGTGACTGTTACTGCTCATGCCTGCATGTGCTACACTCACTCACATCGGCTATTAACTTGCATTCCCTGAACTGCTAACAGTGAGACGAACGATGCTCAAACGTTTCAGCAAAAAAAAGAAGAAAAAAAAGGGCCAAATGTTCCGAGAGCTTAGCGAATGATCACTTTCGCGCAGCTGTGTAAATTTGCTTTACCCCTCGTGTGCTAGCGCTGTGTCTAATACTGTCCAGAAGGCAATCTCCAGAAGCTCCGGCGTGGGGTGAGCTCACAGGCTTACGCCAGCGGGCCAGAGAGAAGCGATGGGGAGGGTGATGGGGGGGGGGCTGGGGGAATAGACCGTGGGCATAGAGAGGTGGTCTGACGGCTCCTGAAATAGAAACGTCAGCCTCTTGCACAAGAGGGAGCGGGAGAGGGTCGAAAGCTCGCTGACCAGGTGGCGTGACGCTATGTGGCGAGAGGGAGACGTGGGATATGACTCAGGCTCATCAAGCTGTATGATACAAAAAAGCTGACCCAGGGTCAGCACCTTGCGTCCGTGTAATTCATTAGCTTTGCACTGGAGCTACAGGGCTATTGTTGCTAATAAGCAATGGAAGCGAATACCAAGCAATCAGCCTCTTGTAAACTACATTAAGAATCCCTTAGAATCCCAGTGTTATTTCATGCTCAGGCTTATTATTCAGTAATTGTACAAGTACAGGCTTTAAGACTGATACTACTATTGGTTTTAGGAAGGATTGGTAGATCTGTCCATCTTCATATATTATGAGTATGTCATAGAGCAGCGGTCCCAAACCCTGGTCATGGAGAGCTACCCTCCTGCCAAGCCTAAATCTAAACACAATTTGCCAGACCTGCTAAGCTAATCAATCTCTTCCCATGTTCCTGATTGGCTGGATTAGATGTACTAGTGTTAAGTAAGGGCCGGGCAGCTGATTGGGTACAGGTTAGAACTAAACTCCAGCTCTCCAGGGTTGGAAATCCACTGTCATAGAGTGTCAAACATCACATCCAAGCATATTTGAGGAGGCACGTTTGTGATGATTTAGGCATGCAGTTAGCACAATGCTATCGGGCTGGATATTATGTTATACATGGAGCACTTTGGGTACATTTACACTGCAGGTAAAATTGGCCCACATCTGATCTTTTTCTTCATAGGTGACACAGATGTGTCTGTGTGTCAGTGTGAGCAGATAAACACACTGAATCTGATATTTTTCAATTCCAATTTGAGATGCTTTTATATGTGGCACTGAAATCCGATACATATCCGATCTGAGGCAATGCGATTCAGTCTGAACAGCCAGATCAGAATTCATGTGGTCTTTACGTCAATCCAACTCCACGTTCGTCATCATTTCGCACTGCTGGGACCTCATAAACATTTGGGCTGATGTTTCTTTACAAAACTTAGAAGAGACTCATCCAAAACTTTGTGTTTGAAGAGATTCTGAAGGAAATAGCTTGAGGAGAGCGAGGCAGCAGCATCAAAGAACGGTTAAAAGTCTGAAAGTTTCAAAAAATCCAAGGACATGAACCAAAGAACTGACTGAATAACGTGCACTTTTTACAGCAAACTCGAACACATTCTGGGTGATGAGCCCAGCTGTCAGTCAGTGAAGCTTCACGATGGCTCCTGTGATGCTGGTGAAAACAAAGCTAAACCCTCCGGGAGCGACTGGCGTTCGTTGGCAGGCGTGATTGTTTACCTCTGGATGAGCCACATGAAGCAACTTGCTCATGCAAGTTAGGAGCTGATCTGTTCAGATTGATGTACAGACCACGTTTAAAAGATATATAAAAAATATTGGATTCGGTGAGAAGATCAGATTTTACCTGCTGTGTGAACGCAGCCTTACGAACGTATTTGGACATCAGAAGTGCCTTGGCTGATCGACAGTTTTAGTGGTAAGCAGGAAAATTGGATTCTAGGTCACCAAACAACAAAGAAATACAAAACCAAAGCCATTGTGCAAGGTGTGAGTGCTGACGGTGTTCCCAGCACAACAACTCAGCAAGCTCCAGGCCCCAAATATGCTGCTACAAAAGAAAAAAGATCTCTCTCACAAGAGCCTCTCAGATATGACGTTATTCCACTATCTCAAAGGAATTCGGCTTGGATTAAGCCAAACAGGCCGGTGGAGAGGCTGAAAGCGAAAAGCAAAGCTTTGAACTTGCCCGCGAAACATCGCCAGAGAATCAATAAAGGATTCAACTCCGTTTTGAAGAGGGCCCTGCTCTACAGCTCATGACAAACAGGTGAAGAAGAGCAGGATTTGCTTTCAGTCGAGCTTCAGCCTCTCCCGGCGCGGGAGGAAATTTGTGTTTCAGCACGAGAAGGATTTCGCCTGACACAGATCCGAGACACGGTGGAAATGCAACTCAGCAACAATCTCTAATAAAAGTATCAGGAATATATTCTCTCTCTCTCTCTCTTGGCCTTCATTCAGCACCGATTCCATTTATATCCATCCATTTCCCTGACTGTGCAGGAGCTGGCGAGCACTGACACTGACTCATATGATTTTTTTTTTACGCTAGTTTTTTTCATTCCAGAAAGCTATTACTCACCACGAGTCTTCAAGCGCACATTTCAGGGTTCACTCTTATCAAAAGACCACCCAGCTGCGTCGTAAAATCACGGTTTCTTCGACTTTGGCTGCGGCTCCGCTGAGTTGGCGCTTGCTTTCAATCATTTGCGAGAAGACTTTATGAGATTCTGTCAAGCTGTGAGCCACCAATCGGAGAGTTATTGCGGTTCGGCTCGTAGTAAACACCTTTCTAAAAATATCAGCGTGTCACTTTCTTGCTGCATCACTTTCAAATCCCTCCCCACACGGGTGGCTGTTGTGGAGGGGAACACATCCTCCACGAGTGTGCGTGGCTCAGGGGGAACCTTTTTCCAATGCACGCGCCAATTACCTAAAGGTCACTGCTGCTCGCGGCTGACGTCTCAATTGGAGACTGCAATAACAGCACATATGCTGCAGTCAGATCTAATGAACTGCAATGCCGCCGCCAGGATGAGTCTTCCTTTGAGATTTCAGCATTAATAAACTGCTGCTGTTCTCACGAGTAGGAGGATAATCCCCCGTGTTCATTTGGAGAGAACAAGTAATACTTGACAAAACCTTACCAAACAAATAATAAACCTGTTAAGTTACGAAACACAACAAAAATCTGCCATGACAACCCGCAGCAGCATATGACATCTGCCATGACGTCCGTCGCATGGTCACGTCAATGTTAGGTAACAGGGTTCAAGAAAAGCGTTAACATAGCATCTTTAAAGGACAAGCATCTCCTGAGGGGCTAAAGATCACGATCCACGGCCCAAAGATCACGGTCCACGGCCTGAACTGTGACAGATGTGGGAAGCCCACAGTGAAAGCTGTTTAAATGTGAGTCAGTTTCATACAATTAAGCTCTAGGTTGAATTCAACAGCCAATTAATTCGATTTTTTATTGTAATAGAGGCTGTGACACATCTGTACACATCAGCATCTGACCACAGAGCCACTCTTGGCTGGATATTTTCAGGCAGTGGTCCACCCTGAACCTAGCAGTGACACTGGCATGTGTGAAAAACAGCACCACACACAAAACCATGTCACTGTCACTGATGAATGAAAGGGTAAGGTGGATGTTTCTAATAAAGTGGCTAACGAGGGGACGTAGAAGGTAAGTGTTTCTAATAAAGTGGCCAGTGAGGATGTACAAAGTGGGTGTTCCTAATAATAAGGCCAGTGGCAGGAAGTACAAGGTAGGTGTTTCTAATAAAGTGGCCAGTGGCAGGAAGTACAAGGTAGGTGTTTCTAATAAAGTGGCCAGTGGCAGGAAGTACAAGGTAGGTGTTTCTAATAAAGTGGCCAGTGGGAGGAAGTGCAAGTTAGGGGTTTCTAATAAAGTGGCCAGTGAGGGGTAGAGAAAGTTAGGGGTTTCTAGTAAAGTGGCCAATGAGGTGAAGTACAAGGTAGGTGTTTCTAATAAAGTGGCCAGTGGAAGGAAGTGCAAGTTAGGAGTTTCTAGTAAAGTGGCCAGTGAGGGGAAGTGCAAGTTAGGGGTTTCTAATAAAGTGGCCAGTGAGGGGAAGTGCAAGTTAGGGGTTTCTAATAAAGTGGCCAGTGAGGGGAAGTGCAAGTTAGGGGTTTCTAATCAAGTGGCCAGTAGGAGTGCAGGTGTTTTTAGGTGGTGTAGGTGTTTTTAAAGTGAAGCTAATGTATTTCAGAGATTCAAATTGTCAAAACCCATAAAACTTTGCTGAGCCCTTGAATCTGTTGCTAATGCTTTCTTTCCAGTACTAAGCATTCAAACTAATTTATGCATGTATAACCAGGAATATTTCTCAGTTTTAATCATTTCACAACAATACAAAACTCCAATAAAGCGCTGTATTACAGGTAGACCAGAACAGACCAACACCCACATCGATAGTTAAACCTGTACGCTGTCTTGTCTTTGAAAGACTACAATTAACCAGTTTTCATCAATGTTAACCGCCCTCTCCGAGTCGCTAGTAGAGATTTATCTGAAAATAAAAAGGATGAATTTGCGTCAGCAGAACCAGGAGATCCCGGTCTGTGTGGAGGGAGAACAGGGGGTTCCCAAGACCAAAGGTGAAGATGAGTCAGCTGATTAGGAGTGCTCCCAAAGAGGGATGAGGGAGGATCACCCTGGAGGCATGGCACAGCCTCATCATCACTCTAGTTATCTGATTACCGATAGTGGTGATGGTTTAGAGCACATTCTGGATAGTCCATAAATGCCACAAATGTGTTACATCAGACAAGACATGTTTAATGTACAAAGTTTTGCAGTGGATCCACAAGGCTAATACATCAACCAGGCATAACATCATGACCACCTCTTTGTTTCTACGCTCTTTGTCCATCTTATCAGCTCCACTTACTGTATAGCTGCACTTTGTAGTTCTACAGTTACAGACTGTAGTCCATCTGTTTCTCTGATACTTTGTTCTTCAGTGGTCAGGACCCCCACGGACCCTCACAGAGCAGGTACTATTTGGGTGTTGGATCATTCTCAGCTCTGCAGTAGCACTGATGTGGTGGTGGTGATGTGTTAGTGTGTGCTGTGCTGGTACGAGTGGATCAGACACAGCAGTGCTGCTGGAGTTTTTAAACACCTCTGGACTGAGAACAGTCCACCAACCAAAAAGATCCAGCCAACAGCGTCCTGTGACCACTGATGAAGGACTAGAGGATGACCAACACAAACTGTGCAGCAGCAGATGAGCTGTCGTCTCTGACTTTACATCTACAAGGTGGACCGACGAGGAAGGAGTGTCTAATAGAGTGGACAGTGAGTGGACACAGTCTTTAGAAACTCTAGTAGCACTGCTGTGTCTGATCCGCTCATACCAGCACAACACACACTAACACACCACCACCACGTCAGTGCTACTGCAGAGCTGAGAATGATCCACCGCCCAAATAGTACCTGCTCTGTGAGGGTCCGTGGGGGTCCTGACCACTGAAGAACAGGGTAACAGAGTATCAGAGAAACAGATGGACTACAGTCTGTAACTGTAGAACTACAGAGTGCAGCTATACAGTAAGTGGAGCTGATAAGATGGAAACAAGGAGTTTATGAATACAAAAGAGCAAGAGAGAGAAAGAAAGCTAAAGAGATTTACGTTTGTGATTAAAACTCTGGTTCCAAGAGACGCCAACTGAGCAATCAATGCTCCAGCGGACGGGTGCAGACAAACGTATTAACACCTCAAATCAATACAATTAGCCAATGGCCCTCTGTTACTAAGCATGTTTGTTTGGGAACTCGGAGACTTTGTGCGCTTTGTGTATGAGTCTCTTCAATTATTAAAGAGGGCCGAAAATACCTGGTAAAAATAGCATTAGCCATCATGAGGGGCATCCTGGGACTCTTTCTTATATAACGGACGATGAATGCATTTGGTGTCCACTAAAAGTCAGTTTGCTTGGCTGTGAGAAAACTTCAGTTCAGCTCTTTCGGACCGCATGCCTCAAATCTCCTAAAATGATCTGACCGATCGGATAGCAGTCCATCTCCATTTGGCGTCATTAGTGGCTTGTGGGTCATCCAACGGCTTAGTGGGATGTCCTGCAACATTTCGGGCCAAACGTATCGAGTTACCATGATACAGAATGTGGCCAATGGCCTAAAATGATGATAATAATAATGATAATAATGAAAACCGATCCACACAAGCCGATCCAGGCACGCTGGTTCACCTGCAGGGACATGAGCCACCCTTCGGCACGCTGTTAGCCATCATTATACCTCACGCACGCACTCCCGCTGTTACTAATACGCTAAGATGGTGCAGAAGCCGAAGCACGCGCTCACTCGCTGGCACAGGCTCAGACTCACTGCATGAATCATACTGTATCTAGTGTATGTGCTGTAAATGGGTCAGGCTAGCGAACACAGCTGCAGCCGCACAGCCCTCACTCCCAGCCTGCCCGCCTGCCTCCCTGCCGGAAACAAACAAACACACAAACAAACAAACAGAGGGCTGGAACAGAGGGAGGAGGGGAGATAAATGGAGGGAGAAAAAAGGAGGAGAGCGAGAGATACAGAGACGGACGGGAGCGCAAACGCTTCCTATTTCAGCCATGGATAAAAGGGACTGTGGTCAGCGCATCCCTCCCTTTCATGTAAAAAGCAGGATGAGAGGAATAATTAAGAGCAGGTGTTGGGCAGACGGGGAGGGGGAGGGTGTAAAAGCCCACCGCTGTATTTATAGTCTACTTCAGGTAGTGCTTTTTAATGACCCTGAGCTTTATGGAGCATGTGGTGTAGGTCTGTACGACACATATGACACAACTTACAGTACACCGGTCAGGCGTATCATCATGACCACCTCCTTGTTTCTGCGCTCATTGTCCACTTTATCAGCTCCACTTACTGTATAGCTGCACTCTGTAGTTCTACAGTTACAGACTGTAGTCCATCTGTTTCTCTGATACTCTGTTACCCTGTTCTTCAGTGGTCAGGACCCCCATGGACCCTCACAGAGCAGGTACTATTTGGGTGGTGGGTCATTCTCAGCGCTGCAGTAACACTGACGTGGTGGTGGTGTGTTAGTGTGTGTTGTGCTGGTCTGAGTGGATCAGACACAGCAGTTCTGCTGGAGTTTTTAAACACCTCAGTGTCGCTGCTGGACTGAGAACAGTCCACCAACCAAAAAGATCCAGCCAACAGCGTCCTGTGACCACTGATGAAGGACTAGAGGATGACCAACACAAACTGTGCAGCAGCAGATGAGCTGTCGTCTCTGACTTTACATCTACAAGGTGGACCGACAAGGTAGGAGTGTCTAATAGAGTGGACAGTGAGTGGACACAGTGTTTAAAAACTCCAGTAGCACTGCTGTCTGATCTACTCAGACCAGCACAACACACACTAACACACCACCACCACATCAGTGTTACTGCAGTGCTGAGAATGATCCAACACTCAAATAGCTCCTGCTCTGTGAGGGTCCATGGGGGTCCTGACCACTGAAGAACAGGGTAACAGAGTATCAGAGAAACAGATGGACTACAGTCTGTAACTGTAGAACTACAAAGTCCAGCTATACAGTAAGTGGAGCTGATAAAGTGGACAATGAGTGTAGAAATCAAAACTCCAATATGAACTCAACTGAGATGTGGTCAGGTTGCTCACAGCAGTAGGCAGGCTCATTTGCATATCTCAAGCTTCTGCAATATTAGTTGGCAAAGGCCAATATTGCAATAACAATTAACAAATTATATATTGCACAGCCCTACTCTGCAGTAAACAATATTTTGCATTAAATATTAATTCATATAAAAATATACCTAATGTAGCAGCCCATCGGTCACTACCTTTTAGTGCACTCGGTAGAGTGAGCTATTAATGGTCTACAGTTATTACTGTGTTATTACATTTCTATTATACTATTTTAACGTAACTATATAACTACAAAATTAATTAACCCCTTAAACAGCCAAGGCTCACTGGCTTCCATCCCACAGGTAGTAAGGGGTTAATTGAACAGTTACATTAGGAATTCCATTCACATTGAATTGAACTTACATTCCATATCGACAGGTTTAAGCATGTACTTTCAATGTTTCACAGTATTTTTAATATGCTTTGAATCTGCATTAATAATTGGGTGCATGCTTGGTCTCAATACATAGCAATTACAAGCACGACCCTCTCCAAGCTAATCAGAGACCTAATCAGTGTCTGACCTCCGTTTATCCCTGGTGTTTGTGACATCACAAAAATAAAGGGCTGTTTGGGCTGCTTATATGGACTGTGCTACGCTTCTAAACTTTAACGCTGTTTATATCCCACCTCAAACTCCTCGATACGGACCCTTTGATACTGACAGAAAGCACTAAAACAGAGATACAGTTCAGAAACAGCTCAAATCAGCTCCGAGGCTCAGGATAAAGAAAGAACACAGACACACCTGTGAGGGCCCTACAGTCCATGATAGCCCGTCCAGGGAACACTTGGCCCGACTCTACCCGTCCAACAGAACCAGCCGCTCAGGAAGTCGTGCTGTTGCACCCTGAGCTTAATCATGTGTCCTCATCATAATGAACGTGACACTGTAACCAGTTTCAGCTTTAAACCATTCTGTAATGAGACCGAGCAGCAGGTGTCGCCATTACCACTGCATTATTACACAGTAACTACATAACAATTACAACTGTCCACTTATTATACAGTGTAACTAACACTGCACTACAGGAAAGCTCCTGTGTAGAAGACACACTTGTGTAATTACATGAGGCAATTATATAGGCTGTACTGCTGCAATCCATCTGTACTATGGACTAAATCATCAGTAATTACAGTGTTGTTGCATGTTATTCATGTGTAACTACACATTTATTATAGACACTCAATATCAACTGGGACCTGATATCGTATCTTACCTATGACATCGATTTCCAGACCTTACTCCAATGTAATAAATCAGAGTATGCTGTTTACATGATCCCTTGAATAATCAGATAACCACTGAAATCTGATTATGATTGGATTATCATAATCATATTTATGTAAACAGACTTACTATTGTGTGCAGTCTTCCTTATAAGCAATAAAAGATAATGTCTACATTATTTCTATATTTTTGTCGAGTCCATAACTGAAATTTCCCCACTTCCTTTGTATTTAGCGCAATAGAGGACAGCCAATCAGAACAGAGATCAATTACATATATCAGCCTTAAAGGCACAGTAACACAACAGCCTGTGGAATTCTACGGGATAAGGAGAGGTTGGAAAACGGTCATGCAGAAATGCACAAGGACTGTAGAAAGGAATAAAATAGACATACAGATAGCTAAACAAGCCAGAACTGCCAACTTAACTGCATCAATACAGAAGCTACTTCAAATCTAATGATGAAACTCTTAATTAAGTGGCTATTAAGTGGTCATCAATTAGTAATTATGGAAGCAATTACACAGCACAATGAAAACAATATTAAAAACAGTAACTCTGGATACAAAGAAACTACTCTAATCTCCATTAGCTAAGTCCAGTCAATGGGCATCATTGATTCAAAATCCTTTTTCGCCCAGGTCAAAGCTTAAGTGGTGTCCAGAAACTGACCCCTGCAGAAGGGTTTCTTATTGATTGCAAAGACCGCACTCAAAGCATGCCTCAGGCCTTCGGGAGAAACTGGGAGATACAATATTTATAAGAAATGTCCCACAACAGATCATTAGACTTCCATTTCCTACAGCCACCGTCCATGAGATAAGAGGGGTTAACACATTGCGCGAGACTTTAGGTGGTAACAAGCAGTTTAGCCCCTTAAATCCCCAGATGTTTTACATTCTAGCACTTATTATTCAGTAATTTCGTGGAAAACAATGTAAACTGGCTGATTTTTCTAAAGGTGCAAGGGTGAGGAATGAAGGCCTGGTCTTGTTGGCAGCTCCTGGGGTTAAAAGAGTGTTGCATGAAGTGTTTAAGCCATTGGTTTCCAAGGCTTATTATTCAGTAATTACATGGATATCAATCAAAACTGTTTTTTGTAAGCTAAAAAAGTGAAGAGTCTCTCAGCAGGCCCCTGCTATATAAAGCATTACGCTGCTGTCAGAAGAAAACCTCGTATCTCCAAAACGGTAACTTTACAGGAGAAGGAAAAAACCTACTTTACTTTTCATGGAAGTCAATGGAACCAGAATTTTTTCCAAGTCATTTTGGGCCGTTTCTTTTGGTCCATTCATCATGAAATTTACAGACAATGTGAAGGCCAACAGGTAGTTTCAAATGATGTCAAAAACTGAAAAAACGTCAAAAATTGAGATATGAGGTTTTCTTCAGACAACAGCGATTAACTGGTCTAATCCAAATCAATGATATGATTATTCCCAGGCTTATGACACTGAAAGGCTTATTATACAGAAACTGTGTGGATTACATGTTACTGAGTTACCCTTACAGGATGTATGTAATGCATGTTTGGCCATTTAAAGGGTTCGAATGAAGCAGCGCAGAACAACAGCTCAGATGCACGAAAGCAAAATCCTTCATCAATCCAAACCTCACAAACCTCCTGTTTCCGTTTCATACTGCACACTAACCATTAACGCAAGAGCCCGGCTGTGCAGGACGAGCCTCGGAAAACAGGAGCGCAGCAGACGACAGGAGCAAACGAGTGCATGAGTGAGTGCGTAGAGAAGCGAGTGAAGGAGTGTGTACCTGCTCTGGTGGGCCGAAGTTCTCTCTGCGCTGCAGCTGGAGCTGCTTCTCAATGTTGTCGCTCAAACACTGACACACTCTCCTCTTCTGCTCCACAGAGTACGCCTCCAGACTCAGCAAACAGTCACACTTCTACAGAGAGAGAGAGAGAAAGAACAGGAGGTAGGGAGGGGGAGGAAAGAGAAAGAGAGAGAGAGATGGGGAAGGAGAGAGAGAGAAAAAGAACAGGAGATAAGGAGGGGGAGGAAAGAGAAAGAGAGAGAAAGTGATGGAGAAGGAGAGAAAAAAGAGATACAGAGAGAAAGAGATATAGAGAGGAAAAGAGAGAGAAAGAAATAAAGTAAGTGAAAGAGAGAGAGAAAGAGTAAGGGGAGAGAGAGAGGAAGGAGAGTAAGAGAGAGAGAGAGAGAGAGAGAGAGAGAACAGGAGGTAGGGAGGGGGAGGAAAGAGAAAGAGAGAGAGAGATGGGGAAGGAGAGAGAGAGAAAAAGAACAGGAGATAAGGAGGGGGGAGGAAAGAGAAAGAGAGAGAAAGTGATGGGGAAGGAGAGAAAAAAGAGATACAGAGAGAAAGAGATATAGAGAGGAAAAGAGAAAGAAATAAAGTAAGTGAAAGAGAGAGAGAAAGAGTAAGGGGAGAGAGAGAGAGAGAGAGAGAGGAAGGAGAGTAAGAGAGAGAGAGAGAGAGAACAGGAGGTAGGGAGGGGGAGGAAAGAGAAAGAGAGAGATGGGGAAGGAGAGAGAGAGAAAAAGAACAGGAGATAAGGAGGGGGAGGAAAGAGAAAGAGAGAGAAAGTGATGGAGAAGGAGAGAAAAAAGAGATACAGAGAGAAAGAGATATAGAGAGGAAAAGAGAGAGAAAGAAATAAAGTAAGTGAGAGAGAGAGAGAAAGAGAAAGGGGAGAGAGAG
This sequence comes from Pygocentrus nattereri, assembly GCF_015220715.1. Classification (NCBI taxonomy): domain Eukaryota; kingdom Metazoa; phylum Chordata; class Actinopteri; order Characiformes; family Serrasalmidae; genus Pygocentrus; species Pygocentrus nattereri. The sequence continues at coordinate 4,964,701 of NC_051233.1, read as the reverse complement.
AGAGGAAGGAGAGTAAGAGAGAGAGAGAGAGAGAGAGAGAGAGAAAAGACATAAGGAGGGGCAAAAAGAGGGAAAGAGATTGTCAAAGAGAGAGAGAGAGAGATAGAACAGGTGGGGGTGGAAAAGAAGAGAGACAGAGAGAGAGAAAGAGGAACAGAGAAAGAGAAAAGACAGAATAAGAGACATGGGGAAATAAAAGAAATAGGGAAAGAGAGAAATAGACAGAAATAAAGTGAGGGAAAGAGAAAGAGAAAGAATGAGAGAGAGAGAGAGAGAAAGACAAGAAGGGGCAAAAAGAGAGGGAGAGAAAGACATGGGTAAGGAGAGAATAAGAGATAGGGTAAGAGAGAGAGAGACAGAAATAAAGTGAGTGAAAGAGAAATAATGAGAGAGAGAGAGAGAGAGAGAGAGAGAGAGAGAACATAAGAACATATTTAGTCAGAGAATCCTACATGAGAATAAAAACACAGTATATTTGATTTACAATAAAAACATAAATACAGTTTTATGTCCCGACGTAGATCAACAAGTGATCAGCCCCTGGGCACAAACGTTCAGGGAGCCTCGACCTGACCATCTTTTTTTGGTGGTCAGGGAATTTATTTTTGATATTACAGCAGATTATATGAGGGCTGTGCAGCACCATGATGTCCGTACACTGAACCTAGTCGGGCAAATCACTGCTGAAAACAGCTACTTACTAATTCATTTATGTGTATTTTTGTACAGCACTGTGCGAAAGTCTTAGGCACCCAAGACACATTTACAAAATTTATTTATTTGTGTAGTTTGTGTTTATTTGCTGAGAAAAGTGTTAATATTTGAATAAACAAAATTTATAGAATATTAATAAATAGTGATGTTCTGGATGTTGGTGTGTTTGTTTACCCATCTCCAAGCCTCTCCTCGAGGAAGTCCAGTATTATATGTAGTTATAAAGCAGCTCCTGGTTTGACCAATCAGTGCTCAGTAAATTGAGCTCATGATGTCATTGCTGATATTAACGAGTCTCTGTGGCGGCTGTGAAGGTGTCCAGGAAAAATATGGACCCAAGAAATTCTTGTTACTTTTTATTGTTTTTCTGTTTATTTGAATTATGAATACGACTTTATTCTAATGTATATTCTGATAAACTCACTGCTGAGGTCAACTGTTTAAAAATGTGCTTAGATGCCTAAAACGTTCGCACAGCACTGTATGTTCCACCCAAATTGAATAGTAAGGGTTGTGGAACAAAACTAAAACCACTTTGTACTAAACATTTACATCAGCTAAATAAGTAATTTAATGTAAAGTTAAATTATTCATCATTTTTAGTTCTTATTGTTTAGAAGGACAGTCACTGTGTTGACCTGTGAATACATTTTCAAATGCTCTGTGTTTGGCTATGATGCAAGGTTACAGCCTATTGCTGACAGTAATACAGCAATCATGAAGCATATTCTAATACGCTATTGTGGCAAAAAGAAATGACCATTATAACCCCAGTGACATTGCTGAGTGATGTAAATAACAAAGGTGAAGAAACAGCGACCAAGTAATCTTAAAAAACGTATCCGCCAAACATCCTAGGCTAAAGCATACTGCCATAGCGCATGCGGAAATAGCAGTGGTGGATGTAGTACACAAACCATGTACTCGAGTTAAAGTAGGTAAAGTATTACTCCGGTAAAAGTAGAAGTTTCTCCCTTTAGACCTCCACTTGAGTAAAAGTACTAAAGTATTTACCTTCAAATGTACTTAAGTATAAAGTAAAAGTACTAAAAGAGTAATTCTGGCTCTGATGTCCTGTTATCATTTTTATAACCAGACTGGCTTCATGAACTCATTTCAGGTGAAAGTCCTCCAGCGTCTCTCTTGGTAAACCAGTCTTTTAATAGAACGTCATTAATTAGTGACGCTGACGTCTATTAAAATGATCAGAAGCACAAAACACTGAAGGTAAACAGTTTCCATCAGGGAGAACCGAGTGGCTCTGAAATCACTTTTTACACACAAGCAAAGTTTCAGTTTCAGATTTATTTATAACTTAGTTCCAAGTTTAAGTTGAATAAAAACTGGCTTTAAACTCAGGATCACAGATGAGCTCCTTTACTATGTTGATCTGTAGGCGTCTGTTCATAAACATAAACCAGCCCAAACTCATTTACTATAAAATGAAATGGTGTTTGTAGAAATTCAGAAAAAAGCCGCGTCAGTCTCGACTGCATATGTGGACATATTTCTATATTGTGCTCTATTTACACAAAGTTAGGTTAGTTCATCATTTATGTTGAACAGACTCTCCCAAAGTTTTACGCTGCTGCGCTGACGTTGAACCGCGTGCTGCACTGGGTCGGTATGACCAACAGGTCAAAACCAGCTCTAAACAAAGTGGCCCTGATTGGTGCTCTGGCTTTGCGCTTCTTTCGTTTTGACATGTTACGTTTTTATACACACAGAAACCAAAAGGAACGACAGATTTCTCAAAATGTAGGAGGAAAAAGTCGGATATTAGACTCTGAAATGTAGTGGAGTGAAAGGAAAAAGTCGCCCAGAACGGAGAAACTTCAGTACAGATACACCAAAAATACTAAAGTACAGAAACTCATTACATTTACTCAGTTACTCAGTTACTGTCCACCACTGGGAAGTAGACAGTTTGTAGATTATTGTCGACAATGATGCAGCAACTTTTCTTCAATTCAGGCTGTTTGCCTTTGAAAACGGGCATCCTTTACTCTGTCGATGGCTTTTGTATATCAGGCAGTTCAAATGTGAAGAAAATTGAGAGCAACACCTGCCAGATGTACAGAAAATAGGGGAATGGTGGCTAAACAGTGATTGGAGGAGAAAATAAAGCAGGCATCCAGGAATGTTGCTGCGAGATTGTCAAGATTATGATCGGCCGCAAAATTGAAATTAGATCTTTTGGTGCGCGCTAGAAAAGCTCCTATCATGAGTCAAAACAGCTGTTTCAACTCTGTGGGCCAGAGAAAAAAAATCAATTATATTTAATTAAAGCTGTGCTGTAACCCAAACTGGACATTGTTTATTCAAAACATAGAAAAACTTACAGGCACTTGTGGTGGGGCTTGAAATATTACATGGACACTTAAAATATTCTCAATTTAAATGTCCCCAAAAGTCTCATTTGCTTGAACTGGACACCTGGCATCTTTTCTTTGCTGCAAGCTCATTAAGACCTGGGCTCAGTTTCTGAGCTGCTGAGCTGATGTTGTGTTTATATTGGCTGAACTGCAGCTGAAATGCATGATTTGGTGATATGATTGGTGTGGAATTGCATAGAATTGCGTAGAATTGAGGTGTAACCACTGTCCCATAGATTTTTGTTGGAGTAGGGGCATCAGAGAGCACATTGCCATGCAATGCATGCTGGGGACTGTAGTGCAGCACACTATGAAACGGGCTATTAATAGAAAAATAAAGATAGGATTGTGTGGCGGGCCTGATCTGGCCCACAAGCCGTGTGTCTAACACCTGGGCCCTAGGACAATGACACCGGGATATTTAGCTCCAACAAGTCCAGCACAGTTGATCCAGTGATCCAGTATCGATCGGCAGTGACCTTGGGTCAGCTATGCAGCCGCAAGCTCCTTCACCGTGTGTTTTTCATACTCAAGAAGAAGTAGATCCTCATGCAGACAGATGAGCGCAGGTAAGCTAATGGCATTAACTAAATAATCAATAGTGCCCACTAGAGGTTTTCCTTGAAAGCAAATTAGTGCCAAGGCTGTGATACACAGGCATGTTCTTTATAGCTAACCCAAGGCCAAAATCAAACGGGCTGCTAAAAGTCTTCTCCTCTGAACTGAACCCACTGGAACGAAGGCAAGGGACGGATCCATGTTTAATCAACGTTATTAGACTAATGCTATTGCTCCTACAGCTTGATCTAATAGCAAAGCTCTGGGCCCGATGCACTAATGCAGTTAGTCAAAGCAAAACTTTTTTTTCTGGAGAAAACAGGATAACAATCAGCTGCCTAGCTGCCTGGCATGGTCCTGTCATCAATCTTGTTAGCAACATTGCAAAAAAGCTTAAAGTAATGGCTCTGCCCAAAATATCAGGATTCAGTAAGTATGCTGGTACAGTTTTCAGCCATGCTACACACTTTTGTTCATTTCTTGCTGTGCCAAGCTGTTTAGGAATCTCACATAGACCTGCATATGTTGTGACTCATACTATGTAACATAGGTTACTTACAAAAATGGACAAAAGGACATACAGTAGCTTAGGTAAACACAGCAGAAGCAGCTATCTTCAAGCCTGAAACAGCTTCAAGCCTGAGCCAACCCCAAACCCAATGTGACGAGGAGCGAGGAGGCGGACGTACATGCGGAGACAGTTTATTGTGGGCAAATCCAAAGTCAGGATCGAGGCAGTCCAGGGCCCAGCAATCAAGATCGAGAGCAGGGTGGGCAGACATGATAAACAAAGAATCCAAACAGCAATCAATCAAATAAACATCGACAAACGACAAACACCATGATCACAGGACTTGGAAGGAAACACCCTGAGCACATGGACAGGACTGGGAAGGAAACATCCTGAGCACATGGACAGGACTGGGAAGGAAACATCCTGAGCACATGGACAGGACTGGGAAGGAAACATCCTGAGCACATGGACAGGACTGGGAAGGAAACATCATGGACACATGGACAGGACTGGGAAGGAAACATCATGGACACATGGACAGGACTGGGAAAGAAAACACCATGAACACACGACCAGGATTGGGAAGGAAACACCATGAACACATGGACAGGACTGGGAAGGAAACACCATGAACACATGGACAGGACTGGGAAGGAAACACCATGAACACACGGCCAGGATTGGGAAGGAAACACCATGAACACATGGACAGGACTGGGAAGGAAACACCATGAACACATGGACAGGACTGGGAAGGAAACACCATGAACACATGGACAGGACTGGGAAGGAAACACCATGAACACATGGACAGGACTGGGAAGGAAACACCATGAACACATGGACAGGACTGGGAAGGAAACACCATGAACACATGGACAGGACTGGGAAGGAAACACCCTGAGCACATGGACAGTACTGGGAAGGAAACACCATGAACACATGGACAGGACTGAGAGGAGCCAATCGGGAGGGGCCAATCGTGACACCCAAAACCCCCAAAAAATCTTCTACTGTATAAAATATTGGCTAACACTTTACCCCAGCTTTAACCAGCAGGGGGTGGCTGTTTGATTTTTTCCCCCTTACCCTTCAGAGACCTTCATTCAATGGATACTTAGTAATTGTGGTGCTAATTGTGAGCTCCCTAGTTCATGTTTTTTACCTGGTCCAACAGAGGGTAAAGAAAAATCAGCCACAGTTTTTTGTTTTTGTGTCAAAGCTGGAGTATCATCCTAAATGTTAGCCATTTTTTACATGCTATCCATCTGGAAAACCACAGCAGTGCAAACAAACTGCAGAAAACTCAATAACACACACAGCAGAGATCACGGAACAGCTCAGTACAGTTTGAACCATAGATATCCATATCTAGGTGTCACGTTGTCTGTCGTTCTCTATCTGAGGTGACACGTCTGCACATCTGCCACGTTGGAGAGGTCATGATCTGCTTGTGAACAAATTGACCTGTAGTGAGAGACGATGAGTGTCAAGATGGAACCAGCCATAACTTCCTTATTACCCAAATTATTACCAAATTTGTTTTGTTATAATCCTTGGAAATGTGCCAACAGCCCAGCGCTGTGGATACTCAGGGTGAAGCCCAGAGCACCGTATTCACTGCTGTATTTCCTTCGTTTCGTTATGCTTGAGCTGAAAATATTAACGTAACTAACATAACGCTGAACTATTATTTTTGCAAACAATCAACATCTGGCATGATTAAATTCCATTTGGTTAAATGTTTGTACTGTAGCTAATTTTTGCATAAGAAAGTTGCAGTTCCACCACAGCCCAGCGGGTGTGCAGCTCGCAGGCACAAAACCACTGTAGTATATTGCTGTGTATCTACCAAATGATAACTTTACAGGCAAAAAGACTTTTAACAATAATAAAGGGCAATAAATGTAATAATGTAATAATAATAATAATGTAAAGGGCAACAGGGATTTTCACGTTATGTCAAAAACTAAAAAAACGACAAAAATAAAGACACAATGTTTTATTCCTACATGAGCTCCTCCTCCTCAGTAACGTCACGTGACTGAATCACTGCATCATCAGCACAAACTAACGAGCAGAACGAGCTTCGCTGAGAAGATCATTAACTCTGATCAGCTCTCAGCTTCATTATTAGAGCGAGACGGAGGAGAAGAAGGTGAGATGAGCTGCTTTTCCACCGTTTACAGGCTTTAACGTCTGTTTGGCGCTGCTGCCAGGGTAACGCTGAATGATGGTCACGCGCAGTGGAAAGAAAGCACATGAATTCCGACCTGAGACAAATCGGATACGAATCCGATCTAGGACCACGTATGAAAGTGGCTCAGGTCGGATTTGAAAAGATCAGATTTGTGTCCACACAGCCCTGAAAACACCAGATCTGAGTCACATCAGGGAAGACAATCGGATTTGGGTCACGTCAACCTGGTAATGTGAACGTAGCCTCAGTGTCCACAAAGGTGACTTTTGCCCTAAAGAACCTGTCAGTTGACGGGTTCTACACCAGTGAAAGGAGTTTCCTAGAAGCATGAATCCATTTTATAACCTTTATTTTTCAGAGTGTAAAATGGGCTGAGTGCAGTCAAACTGTTTAATCTCAGTTTCTTACACCTGGCAACTGGTTCACACACACACACACACACACACACACACACACACACACACACACACAAAGAAACACAATCACTGTATTCCTAATATTGGAATGATCTCAGGCCTTCTTCCTTCAATCCAGTCTTTTGAAGAAGGCTTTCCCTGATAGACGCTTAAAAGCCAAGCCTTTCCTGTTCTTCTCTCGTCCAGGGAGAGAGGGTTTTTACACCGATGTTTTGGTGTGGTTATTTATAGCTGTTGTTTTCTTGTCTCCCTCAGTGTAGCCCTCTGAGAACAGGAATACTCCTGCTGTAAGACAGATGACTTCAAATTAGTGGCTAGGCAATGCTTAGTGACGCTAAGGGCCAGATGTTGCCAGGACAAGACTGTGGCCAGTGACAGCCAAGCTCTAGATTAACTGCCTAAAAATATAACAAGAAATCAAAAACATTTCTTATAATGCAGGTTTGATACCATTGGCATGTGTCCTTGGAAAAGTGTCCTGTGGTCCGACAAATCAACATTTGAAATTGTTTTTGGGAATCGTGGACACTGTGTCCTCCAGGCTAAAGACCACTCAGCTTGTTATCAGTGCACAGCTCAAATGCCAGTGTTCATGATGGCATAGGGGGGCATTAGTGCACATGGCTTGGGTGACATGCACATCTGTGAAGGCACCATTAATGCTGAACAATATATACAGGTTTTGGCAACGTGTGCTGCCATCCAGACGACGTCTTTTTCAGGGAAGACCTCAATTATTTCAGCAAGACAATGTCAAACCACATTCTGCATGTATTACAGCAGCAGGGCTCCATATTAAAAGAGCTCAGGCGCTAAACTCGCCTCCCTGCAGTCCAGACCTGTCACTGCTGAAAACATTTAGAAAAAATTGTGAAATGAAAAATACAGCAAAGGAGATTCCGAACTGTTCAGCTGCTGAAATCAAATTTTAAGCAAGAATGGGAAAATATTTCACTTTCAAAAGTACAGCAGCGTCTCCTCAGTCCCCAAACGCTTACAGAGTGCTGTTAGAAGAAGAGGTGATGAAACACAGCAGTAAACACGAAACAAACATCCCAACTTTTCTGGAATGTGTGGTTGGCATCAAATTCAAGATGGGCATATATTTTTAAAAACAATACCATTTTTCAGTTTCAACATTTGACATGTCGTCTTTGTAGTATTGTCCTTTAAAAATGTTTTGCATAATTTGCATATCATTGAATTCTGTTTTAATTTTCATTTTTATAGCATGCCAACTTTTCTGGAGATGGGGTTGTATACATAAACATTTATATTTAAACAACTGACCTCAGCAGTGAGTTTATCACAATATACATTAGAATAAAGTCGTATTCATAATTCAAATCAACATAAAAACAATAAAAAGTTACAAGAATTTCTCCGGTCCATATTTTTCCTTGACACCTTCACAGCCGCCACAGAGACTCATTAATATCATCAATTACATCATGAGCTCAATTTACTGAGCACTGATTGGTCAAACCAGGAGCTGCTTTATAACTACATATAATACTGGGCTTCCTCGAGGAGAGGTGGTTTGGATTTAATATATATATATATGTATATATTATATATATATAATATCATTATTAAATAATATTCTATATGTTTTGTTTTTTCAAATACTAAGACTTTTGTCAGCAAATAAACACAAACTACACAAATAAATAGATTTTGAAAATGTGTCTTGGGCATCTAAGACTTTCACACAGTACTGTATATATATATATATATATATATATATATATATATATATATATATATATATATATATATATATATATATATATATATATATATATAGGACTTCTAAGCCTGTTTATCTTACGTGGACCGCATTGTGTCTGCCATGTCTAAATTTTCTCATGAACATGAATTCACATGAATTCACAGTGGGTGCCTGTTGCTGGCTATATCAGGAAAATCTACAAAAAGGAAGGCCAGAGAAAATACAATTAATTCTCAGCTTCCTACAACAGAGCAGATATTTCTCTGAACAGTTCCCGAAAACCCAGCGCTTCCTGAAAATTCTTGTAAAGGAGACAAAATGCCCGGGAGTAAAGATAACCCAGACGCTATAAAGAGAGACAAAACACTGCAGCCTGCAATCAATCATGTAGAACCTCACTGCTCAATAGGACCCGCGACACAATCAATAAGTTCTGCACAGTTCAGAGAAGAAACGATAAAACGGTGTTGGCGAAACATTAGAAGTGTTAGGAAAGATTCCTATGCCCACATAGTCATCAAATCCTAATCACAAACAGAGAAGCTACAGGTCGCACATGACATGAGAACTAATCGCAGATCCAAAGTACAAGGCAAGGACAAGCCAAGACCATTATCCTGTACTGAAGGTATAACTCTAGTAATGTAAACAGGTGGAAAACAATCAATGTTCAACCAATCATCCTTATCTCTCACCAAGTCCCACTGTTCCAGTTATTCTGAGTCTTTCCGACTTTAGACTTTGGGCCCCTGTCCACTGACGACACAATGCCAAGAGTCATAAGAGGACAAGGAGAAGACACAAAACGAGGGAGGGACTGAGGCCATTTATTAGCCGTAGTTATTGTTGGACGGATGATGAAATGCAGTTGCTTTAGTGGCAGGCACCAAAATCAATATGAGTCATTCCAGCCTATCTATCATTTAAACTTAATATAGGAGCCTAAGTTCTGCTTCTGGAGCTCTACCATCAATCCCTGAAAAACTGACAGTCAGAGCCCCTGATTTTTTCATCACGTTCAGTAGAGCACAACCGAAATAGAGGTTTTGCGGATGGATAAGTGATAATACTGTTATACAGTAATTATATACTTACATAATTTAGGGTTTAATTGTATTCAGAAAACCTTTGTATTGTACACAAATACCCCGATCAGGCCTAACATCATGACCACCTCCTTGTTTCTACACTCATTGTCCACTTTATCAGCTCCACTTACTGTATAGCTGCACTCTGTAGTTCTACAGTTACAGACTGTAGTCCATCTGTTTCTCTGATACTCTGTTACCCTGTTCTTCAGTGGTCAGGACCCCCATGGACCCTCACAGAGCAGGTACTATTTGTGTGGTGGGTCATTCTCAGCACGACGATGCAGGCATGTCGAATAGAGTGGACAGCAACGCACACTAACTCACCACCATCACGGCAGTTGTTGGTCCATCCTGCAGATGTAAAGTCAGAGACAATAGCTCATCTCTCGCTGTAGAGTATGAACTAATCATCCTCTAGTCCTTCATCAGTGGTCACAGGACGCTGTTGGCTGGATATTTTTGGTTGGTGGACTGTTCTCAGTCCAGCAGCGACACTGAGGTGTTTAAAAACTCCAGCAGCACTGTTGTGTCTGATCCACTCGTACCAGCACAACACACACTAACACACCACCACCATATCACTGTTACTGCAGTGCTGAGAATGACCCACCACCCAAACAGTACCTGCTCTGTGAGGGTCCATGGGGGTCCTGCCCACTGAAGAACAGGGTAACAGAGTATCAGAGAAACAGATGGACTACAGTCTGTAACTGTAGAACTACAAAGTGCAGCTATACAGTAAGTGGAGCTGATAAACTGGACAATGAGCGCAGAAACAAGGAGGTGGTCAACAGACGTCACTTTGATCAAAAATGCAGCTTATAAAAAGTTCACTGTGCTCTGAATGAAACTTAGAAGCTCTCACAGTGCATCCAACAATAAAGGAAGCACTGAGCTTCTTCCATACAGTAGCACAGAAAGCTCCGATTCCACATGCCAAGCCACTTTGCTATGGACACACATGCTCACCAGCTACCCTCTGGGCAGATTTAAATGAGTTGAAAAGGACAGTGAACAAGACTGAATGGATCATTAGTCAGATGTTAGGGAAGATATGGTTAATGAACATGCAGTCTGTGTTCTGGACTAAGTTCTGGGGTACAGCACACTGGGATAACTCTCAACCATCCGCAGCAAGAAAACAGCTGCAGCGGGGCAGTCGACTCCCAAAGGACACCCACAAAAAGAGGCATGCAGCACATATTACGCAGAGAAAGCCACAAAAATATCTTCCCACACTCCCCAAAGCGCGCAGAAATGTAGCATACCTTTTCACGGATGCACTAAAAAGCCATAAACGCCAGCAGACCTCCGCTCTGAACTACATACATGCGTAAACTGAAGCACATGTTCTGGAGCCCACCACTGTGGGAGGCAAACCTTGCCAGGCAGACAGACAGGAGGAAGTGTGTTTATTTATTTAGACTGGGTGTAAATAGGAGACAAGAGTAGTCATAGATGTCCCACGCAAATGACATCACTTCCCCCACACAAGTGAGTGAAGGGTGTGATGACAAACACAGCCTAAAAAAACACACACACACTCCTTTTCAGTACATTGCTGCACTCTTTATCTACAGCATGGCCTAAAGGAGACAAAGTCTCTCATATTCTCTGATATGTTCTCTGATACTTTGTTACCCCCTTTTACCCTGTTCTTCAGTGGTCAGGACCCCCATGGTCCCCCACAGAGCAGGTACTATTTGGGTGGTGGGTCATTCTCAGCACTGCAGTAACACTGATGTGGTGGTGGTGGTGTGTCAGTGTGTGTTGCGCTGGTCTGAGTGGATCAGACACAGCAGCGCTGCTGGAGCCTTTAAACACCGTGTCCACTCACTGTCCACTCTATTAGACACTCCTACCTCGTCGGTCCACCTTGTAGATGTAAAGTCAGAGACGACAGCTCATCTCTTGCTATACATTATGTAGTCCTTCATCGGTGGTCACAGGGAGCTGGTGGCTGGTTGGACAATCCTCGGTCCAGCAGTGATACTGAGGTGTTTAAAAACTCCAGCAGCACTGCTGTGCCTGATCCACTCAGACCAGCGCAACACACACTGACACACGACCACCACGTCAGTGTTACTGCAGTGCTGAGAATGATCCACCACTCAAATAGTACCTGCTCTGTGAGGGTCCATGGGGGTCCTGACCACTGAAGAACAGGGTAACAGAGTATCAGAGAAACAGATGGACTGCAGTTAAACATTCGGCTGAGATGGTCCAAGTCGCTGAAATTGAACCAGGTTCAACATTATATTACACAATTAATAAGCAAATAAGACAAATGGGATACGTTGAGATTAACATAAAATAATGTGATGAATTATGATTCATTGTTTTAATCATTTGACAGCCCTAAATAACCCATTAAAAGGCTGAGGTCTGCCAGCAGGCCCAAAAAATGTTATTACACACTTCCATGACCTAAGAATGACTCAGCCAGTCTGTACTGAAGCCCCTTTAGTTACTGAATAAAAAGCCTTAGTATGTAATAAGGTTGGGATTTTAGGAGGTTAAACCATAGGATAAGTAAAATGTGCACATGCGAAGGTTTGATGACTGTTCGCTGAGAATGTTTGGAGGAATTCTGCCCCCAGCTCGAGTCCTTGTTCCCCAAAGCAAAAGTAAAACAGCTTTAATAAATTCACACAGGCTGAACAACCAGGAGCTGCGGACTCTTTTCAAGCCGACATTGCTGCTGCGAGCTAAGCAGGATCCAGAGTGTTCTGCAGACCTCCGATAGGGTCTAGCCGCATGCCCCAGGGACAGAGAGGCATCAAGCTCCAGCACTTCCCGACTTGCCTTGTCTGTGCCCTGAGCAGTGACACAACCACTGAACCACATGATATGGAACCTAAGCATGAACTGCAGTCTGTGGCGTGCAAAGAAGCACAGGAAGCCCACAACGTGTCACAAATGGGAACTGACAGTCTGCTTTCAGCAGGAGAGGTCAGCAATTTGTATGAGGGTACGTTCAGTATGCACTCAAAGCCAACAGGTCAAGGCTCAATTCCATCAAATATAACACTGTTAATGCGATCTAAGCCTGTTCAGCAGCACAAATTGATGTTTTTCTTATGTAGCTTTAAAAAAGAAGTACACAAAGAAGTTTTTGGTGCACAAAATTAGCTTTTTTAGTCTTGCGCTGAAGCTATGAGGCTATTGTAGCCAACAAGTAATGGAAGCTTACAGCTCACGAATAAACATCATGCAAATTAATGGTTAAAATATATGATTTACACTGATCAGGCGTAACATCATGACCACCTCCTTGTTTCTACACTCACTGTCCATCTTATCAGCTCCACTTACTTTATAGCTGCACTTTGTAGTTCTACAGTTACAGACTGTAGTCCATCTGTTTCTCTGATACTTTGCTCTTCAGTGGTCAGGACCCCCATGGACCCTCACAGAGCAGGTACTATTTGGGTGGTGGGTCATTCTCAGCACTGCAGTAACCCTGACGTGGTGGTGGTGTGTTAGTTTGTGTTGCGCTGATCTCACTTTACATTTACAAGGTGGACTGACAAGGTAGGAGTGTCTAATAGAGTGGACAGTGAGTGGACACAGTGTTTAAAAACTCCAGCAGCACTGCTGTGTCTGATCCACTCGTACCAGCACAACACACACTAACACCACCACCACCACGTCAGTGTTACTGCAGTGCTGAGAATGATCCACCAAACAAATAGTACCTGCTCTGTGAGGGTCCGTGGGGGTCCTGACCACTGAAGAACAGGGTAACAGAGTATCAGAGAAACAGATGGACTACAGTCTGTAACTGTAGAACTACAAAGACCAGCTATACAGTAAGTGGAGTTGATAAGATGGACAATGAGTGTAGAAACAAGGAGGTGGTCAGACTGCTATGACTGATCAGTGTATTGTTTTATCTATATAAAAAGACTTAAGATATAAAAGTATGATCCATAGCTCAAGGCCTGAACTCTGTCCATTATTTGGATGTCACAGAGTGTCATAGACATTATTATAGCTTCCATTATTTCTCAGTTACATTAGCCTCAGCGCTCTGCTGCAAAACTAAAGAAGCAAACTTCAGACGCAAAATACACCACTGTTATATTTAGGTGAAGCATAAAACTGAGAAAATCTGACTTTTTGGCCAAACCACCGCTTTAACTCCAACCACAACAAAATAAAATGTTGCCCCACTCCTTCAAAAACCACTGTCCTTTGTCTGCTGTCTGCTAGAAGACGCCCTGGGCGGAGGGGGAGGTTAGAGGTTGCAGGCCATATCGTGAAAGAGCCGTGTGGCGCTCGGACAAACAGCAGTTTCCCATGCCCTGCTAACAAAGCCAGGCCAGCCCCGAGTGTGCTGGACTCAGCTGGGTTTAGGAGGCCTGCCCGGGTCCAACACGGGCGCAGAGGAGAGGAATAAATTGGCCTGTGCTTATCATGAGCCCTGCTCTCACGCCACTGAACAACTGGGATATTGGGTAAGGGGGATGTTCCCTGGGGGAGAAATGAAGAGGAAATCAAATGTAGTTTTGCACAGGGGTCAGTAATACAGAGGCGTACTTGTATCAGCATCCATGACAGTAGAGATAACATGAATCGTTCACATGGGGTCAGTATTCTGTGTTAGCGCAAGTCTTGCCAAACGTGTATTGTTTGTAAAAGGAATGCCATTTGTTCGTGTAGTAGAGGATGCCAGATCTCAAGTTCATTAAGACTGTTCATGATGAAACAGCTGGAAATAACTGACCTTGGTCTCCAGCGGCCCTCTATTTCGAAAGAAATTCACTAACACGGCTGGTCTCTAAGGTAGCCACTCTTTTAGAAACAAGGTCGAGCTTGCGTGTGATCTTCAAACTAACGTCCTTGAAAGTCAGCTTTGAAAGTCTGGTTAATCAGGAGGCGCGGGCCCACTTTAGGAACGCTTGCTTGCCTCTGACGAAGCATAGCACTCATTAGGAAACACAGGGTGTGGTGGTTTGTACCATCACACTGTGTGACTGTGTGACTGCGGCCGGCCTTTGCTAAGCTTCAGAAATGCTGGGTGGGAGCCAAACATGCAACTAGATTAGCTGCTAACTGCAATAATGACCGCAAGCGTCTGCTACATCTTTCATAGTGATCTGAAGTGTCAAGGGAGTCATCTCTGGTCCTGTAAGGAGAATGTGAGGATTAGCTTTGCCGTAGTTTAATCCAGACTGGGAGTGAACTATGAGCCTGAGTTACACGCTAGCAGAGGTTTTTCTGAGCACCATAAATCATGATTGTTACACTGTTATGTCTTGTTGCCATCACTACTAATTAAAATAGCAAAAGAAAACAGAGTTCGTAGCCGAGGAATAAAAAAACAATGCATTCTAATGGAATTTTCTGCTGTGACTTTACAACAGAATTGTCTCAGACGTTAAATGAGGCATCTGTTGTAACGGCAATTAGAAGCAGTAAGCTGTGCATGGTGACGTCTGTGCTTGTAAGTAAAAGATATATTTTATTGTGATTTGAATTTGAACGGGAGTTACTGTTGTGTGTACAATTATTCGAAAATCCTTTACATTTTTGACAATTTAAATTCACACATTCTGAGCCGCAAGGGGAGCTGGAGCCTATCCCACCAGTCAATGGGTGGAAAACAGGACACACCCTGGACAGGACACCAGAGAGACACACCCTGGACAGACATACACATTCACACCTATGGGCAAATTAGCCTGACTGCATGGACATGTTGGAGGAAACCATCGCAAACATAGGAAGAACATGCCAACTCCACACAGAAAGGACCACGGTTACCCGACCGGGGAATCGAACCCAGGCACTTCTTGCTGGGAGGCGACAGTGGTACCCACTGCACCTCCGTGCCGCCAGTTCAAACTCAATTTAAATTTTCTATAATGTAACCACTACAACTATGTAATAATGTGATGGCATCACGTCAATCTTGACTGCAGATCTCTAAGTGTTCATAACAAGTCTATCTAAAGGCTTTAGTTCCTTTCAGTTAAGAGTGGTTTGAAACTAGATAGCAAGTGAGGATGATGATAAACCTGATAATCGTCTCTCAATGTGATCCTTATATCATTTGAGCACGATTTACGTGCTTTGGCTCAGGCCATGTCAATAAATACTTAAACACTGCCTTTCTTTTTCTTGGCAGAGGAGATTAAGAGTTCTCTGGGGTGGTACATTCTGCAAGGCCACTACACGGACACTACATGTCCAATTGAATCAATGTGGTTTAGTACACATAGGAACACCTTGGGAGCTGCCAGAAGCTAAAATGGCAATATGCTAGGATGTGCTCATTAGCAGGTTTGAGTCCAGGATGTGCTGCAGATCAATGTGTGCTTAGAACAGCATCTCTAATAAATAATAAATGCATAACAGCTTCTACAGTCTACCCCATTACTTTGCTTTTCTGAAGGTGGTCATCTCAGCCTAAAAATGCAATAGAATAGACGTTGTGTTAAGTTGTTTTCTGCAGAGCAGCATTATAAACCTCTTAAGTTTGACAGAATTCATAATTTTGTTCTGTTTTCATGTCTTCATTCATCAATGTACCTTAGTACAATACCCAGCAAGCATTATGGACATACACCATACAGCCATTGGAAATCCCTGGTATGTCAACTAAGTCTGACTGCTAGCCACTGATTTACTCTGATAGCAAGAGGTTAGTGGACCACTGTCGGCCCGCTGATGGGAATCTGGCAGGTCCACTGGCGTTTTGCTTTCTGGGTGGTCCACCAATGGTCCACCGGAGTATCAGACAAAATTTCACTTATCATCATTTGTGTCATTTGACTTTTCCATTCTTTGCATTATAATGATGATCTGAAAGCATTTATAATAGATATATAGCTTGTTATACACTGTATTTCCAAAGGTTTTCAATCACACATCCAAATCATTGAATTCAGGTGTTCCAATCACTTCCATGGCCACAGGTGTATAAAGCCGAGCCCCTAGGCCTGCAGACTGCTTCTACAGACATTAGTGAAAGAATGGGTCGCTCTCAGGAGCTCAGTGAGTTCCAGCGTGGCACCGTGATCGGACGCCACCTGCGCAACAAGTCCAGTCGTGAAATTTCCTCACTACTTTTGCCTTGCACCTTCACAAGGCTTACCATGGCCTCTTGTGCTATCTAGCATTTAACCTGCAATTCTGTTTAATGAGTAGCAGTATCGTCTCTCTCTCTCTCTCTCTCTCTCTCTCTCTCTCTCTCCTCTGTATCGTCCGTCTCTCTCTCTCTCTCTCCTTGTTATATCTTGCCCATTGTTATTGGCTTAGTTTAGCATGGTGTGCCGTTTGTTTGTTTACTAGGCTTCTCTTGCTTTTTTGTTTATAATTCTTGTATTTGATAGCAGTGATAGCACTGTGTTCATTAAAACCTTCCACATTAGTGTTCATCCCTGGTCTAGTCTGGATCTTTACAGGCTGCAGAAAGATATTCAACTTCTTAGCAGTAATCCTAGCTATCTGCCTTCATCTGCATTCACCAGCTAATGAAGAAAAGTCCTCGGAAATCCACCCCAGAGCAGCTGTAGTTCCTTCATACATCACCAGAGGGGTTTTTCCCAGCCTATAACCCTGAAAATCTCCCTCAGAAGACTAATGCGGTGCTACTATAGCATGCGAGAAAGCATAATTACAACAGATATGGATCCATTTTTCATTCTGGCCAGCGTGTGCCTTTGTTCATTTAGCAGGGTTAATCTAGACTAATCGTCTCTTTATGATGTAAATGTAGCGGATTTTCTTAAATGGCAAATTCTTATAGGCATGTCTTGAGTAACTATGTTAAAAACCACAAACAGCATGATGAAAGTAAGCAAGCCATGAGGTCATTTTCTGGATTGTCATTTTAATAATGAGTGACTCATCTTGCTATCTCAAGATAACAGTCTCAAGATAAATATCTCAACATGAATATCTCAAGATAACAATCCAGAAAATTATAGCATGAGGTATTTACAACTTTCTGGATTATTACTTTGAGATAGCGAGTTAATTACCTTTATTATCCCAAGATAACAAAATTATCTTAAAACAACAAGTTACTTATCTTGTTATTTTGAGATAACCAAAGTTGTTACCTCGAGATAACAAGTTAATTATCTTGAGATCTCAAGATAACAATCCAGAAAATTATAGCATGAGGAAGTTATAATTTTCTGGATTGTTATTTTGAGATAACAAATTAATTAGCGCATTATCCCAAGAGGTCAAAGTTATCTTGAAATAACAAGTTACTTCTCGTTATCTTGAGATAACAAAGGTTGCTATGTTGAGATAACAAGCTAACTGTCTTTTGATCTCAATATAACTATATTGCTATCTTGAAAATAAGTTACCCATCTGGTTATTTCGAGATAGCAATCTGAAGATGAATATCTCAAGATAACAGTCCAGAAAATTATAGCAACAGCTCATGGCCTCTCTGGACGTAGGTAAAGGCAAAAAGCCCTCAGGTAAATGTAGCATCGAGGAAGTTTTGACCAAGTGCAAAATGAGCTACCAAACATCAACTTGAGTAAAGAGACAAAGTACCAAGTACAAAAACTACTTAAGTACTAAATTCCCTTTAGAACTTTTATTAAGGCTCCAAATTGAAAGAGACCAACGCAGCCCAGGAGCTGAACAAGAGAACAGAATGAAATAAAAGCCAAAAGCCACTAAAAAAAGGAAAAATACATGAAAATACATCACACACTGAGTCAGAGGCACTTATGACTATTCACTTTCGTCTCTAAGAGAGTTACTGTGCTTAGTGTAGCCATTTTAAGCAAGCGAGCCAAGTTTCATGTTATATTTTTCAGCTTCTGACATAATTGGAAACCTTCACTCTTTACATTGTGTGTGAATTTCATGATGAATGGAATCAAATAAATGACCAAAATTCATTTTCATAACCCATCCGGCTCCATTGACCTACATTAAAACCTACATCTTTTTTCCTTCTCCTGTAACAACAGCGTTACATATGCAGATGCCACTTCACTAATATGAACAACGACTGCAAGGACCCTTTGGTTACGTTCTCCTGACAGAACGATTACATAAGTCAAACACAGAGCCTTAACAGACCAGGCCGACCCCAATGAGCTAAACAGGCAGACAGCGATGAATAAGAGGCCATCAGAAACTCGAGGGCAAGTTGTCCCAATGACAATTTCTCTGCAGCCGCTCTCCGTTTATTCGTCTCCTCATGATTTCATCATGATTTCCTTAATAAGGCCATAAATCAGCGCAACCAAAAGCGCTAACCTGCAGCTTAAAGACCCTCAGCCGCTCATATTACAATCTCGCCAAAAAGGGCCATGCCAGCCCCCTGCGGTGCCACAGGGGACCTTTTGTTATGATCAGGCTCTTTTGAAATGTTTCCGAAGCAGAGCTGCAATCTGCCTTAGCGTTTTCCTGAAGTGCTCAACTACACATGCAAACGTGGCTTAGAATGATTCTAAGCCAGTAGCCACCAATTAGCATGATGCATTGTCCACTGCGCCAAGTGGTGGCTATTCACGTCCCTGCATTAACAGCAGCATGAGTATTACTGACTAAACCGTTTAGTCGGCAGTTTTAGTCGGAGTCTAGGAGAGCTTGTGCTTTGTGCTGAGAACAAGGCTCGTTGTTATGCACCACTCGGACAGGGTAGCGCAGGGACCAGGTACAACAGCCCTGCAGTCTTTGTGCCCGAGGTGGGCAAACAGTCTGTCACAGCATTATAAATGGCCACTATAAAGCGGGCAATTTCACCGGCAACGGCCTGAGAATCCAATAACGGAGCACTCCTCGGATAAAAAAAACAAAACAGGAGCTTCACTGTCTCCATCCAAAGTGATACCTGTAATAGATCAGCCTAGCTAACAAGCACTAGGCAGGATGTTAAAAAGAGATGAGCTGTTTATCTTTGCATTAGGCTGCGATGCACGAGAGCCAATACTCCTGTCTAGTCTGTGAGTGCCGTCAATATAGTGGCGTTCAAGGGAGTCGTCTTGTTTGTCTTGGCACTGTGCCAGGCATTTGGCCGTAATGACCGAGCTATGATGTCATCTGTAATGACTGCCAGGAGAGTCACTGAGAAAGATGGTGATGGTGATGATGATGATGATGTTGGATATGGTGGTAGTGGTGAGAATGATCACGAACAGACGAACAGGTACAGGTGCTACGTCCACATAATTCAACAAATAAGCAGGGCTGCGACTAATATTTTTTTGTATAATCAATATATAGACAGACACACCAAGCAGGCCTAACATCATGACCACCTCCTCGTTTCTACACTCACTGTCCATTTTATCAGCTCCACTTACTGTATAGCTGCACTTTGTAGTTCTACAGTTACAGACTGTAGTCCATCTGTTTCTCTGATACTCTGTTACCCTGTTCTTCAGTGGTCAGGACCCCCATGGACCCTCACAGAGCAGGTACTGTTTGGGCGGTGGATCATTCTCAGCACTGCAGTAACACTGACGTGGTGGTGGTGTGTTAGTGTGTGTTGCGCTGGTCTGAGTGGATCAGACACAGCAGTGCTGCTGGAGTTTTTAAACACCTCAGTGTCGCTGCTGGACTGAGAATAGTTCAACATCCTGTGACCACTGATGAAGGACTAGAGGACGACCAACACCAACTGTGCAGCAGCAGATGAGCTGTGGTCTCTGACTTTACATCTATGAGGTGGACTGACAAGGTAGGAGCGTCTAATAGAGTGGACAGTGAGTGGACACAGTGTTTAAAAACTCCAGCAGCTCTGCTGTGTCTGATCTACTCGTATCAAGACAACACAAACTAACACCCCACCACCACGTCAGTGTTACTGTAGTGCTGAGAATGACCCACCACCCAAACAGTACCTGCTCTGTGAGGGTCCCTGGGGGTCCTGACCACTGAAGAACAGGGTAAAAGGGGGCTAACAAAGTATCAGAAAAACAGATGGCCTACACCTATACAGCGAATGGAGCATAGAGATAAGGAGGTGGTATATATATATATATATATATAAAAAATTATCTTTTGGCAATATTTTATGGTCATATATCGCCCCCTATGTTTCCTGTAATGTATTGCAATCTGTCAGAATGACTGCATGTATAATATAACGCAAAACTTATGCAGTACTTTTTAAGTGCACAATTCATTGAAGTTATTGTCAATCGATACCATTAATCTAATTCAAGATTTAATAACTTGCTCTAAAACCACTTTCCCTTCTCCAAACTTTACAGAAGCTAAGATGAACTCACGGCAGAACAGTCGCTGTAGTCGGTATAGTCTGAGAGCAGATGCTTCTGCAGGGAGTCAGCAGATCTGAGAAACCTCTTCTTGCTCACCGCTTTGTCCGACAAATTCCCCATAATTGATATCCACACGAAGAAAATAACACGACAGCTCAGACTTCCTCTCAGCCGTCAGTTCGCACTTTTTGGCTCTTACCCCTCTCTCTCTCTCTCTCTCTCTCTCTCGCTCATCCTCTCTCCTTCGCACTCTATCTTGTGTGAATCTGGGTTAGCTGTGTTCCTTGGTGGGCTGGTGTTAAAATAGCCTGACCCCTCGCTAGCATGCTGGCGGGGCGCACAGTGCTTGTGACCTGGGACTGGAGGACAGGCACCAGATCCATTATAACACAGATTAGGCTGACGGTTGGGAGGAAAACATGACAGACCCAAAACAAGACAACACCACCCAAATGGTCAATCAATCAATACAGCTGAAGCTACAAAAGTCCCCCAGAGCTACAAGACTGATGGTGTGCATTCCCTGAGAACTCTCCTTTCTCCCTATCCTGCGGGCATAGACAGTAAAATAACAAAAAAAAGTCTCATTCCTCCAAACAAAGACAGGCTACGGCACTTTGAAGTATAACATATTTCTCCTAAAGCCATGACAAACTGTCAGGAGATTGCAAAATAATTCCAAGTTCAGATTTGCTGTAGGGATGATGACAAAGAGCCGTGCAAAGCCACTATAATCTAGTAACATTAGCCAGTCATCAGAACAGGACCTGGCCTGTCATTCCGTCTAGCGTAACAGAGAGCACCACCCCAGCACTACAAACACAAGACCACTTATGCTTCCACCTCGAGGCTGAGAAACAGCTTCTTTCCCAGGGCCATCAACTAAACTGGGCCTCCAACAAGCCACCACAACTGACTGCTCCTTCACTTTCTCTCGTTTCCTTCACCACCACTCCTCCAACCAAACGAAACGCTTACCAACTAAAGTTAGTGGACCTTACCCTGACAGCAGGGTAGTCTGTTAGTTAGACAAGTTTAGATTGGGTGTTATCACTTAGATACCTGACATGCAAACCGCCATATCGCTGTTGTCGGAAGAAAACCTTGCATCTCCAAAATGGTCACTTTACAGGAGAAGGAAAAAACCTACTTTACTTTTAATGTAGGTCAATGGAACCAGACGTCTTTCCAAGTCACGTTGGGTCATTTCTTTTAGTCCTTTCATCATGAAATTGACACACAATGTACAGGATAACAGGCGTTTTCAAACTATATCAAAAACTGAAAATCGATAAAAATGGAGATACAAAGTTTTCTTCTGACAGCAGCGATATGCATGTCTGTATCCAAATATATAATGAGTGCTCACTTACTGAAGCCAGCATATGTGCCAATACATGCAGTAATAACCCCATAGTTCAGGGTTTGGCAACATACAGGGTCTTTTACTGCCCTGTCGTGGCTCCACAGCTGAATTAGATTGGTAGGTATTAATAAAATAATCCTCCTTTACAGTAAAATAAAGCTCTGCTGATCCTTCAACA
>NC_051233.1:4904844-4937344 GCF_015220715.1 Pygocentrus nattereri | reverse complement strand
GAGGCAATATTGTAAGACAATGGGAAGAAATGGCATAGTGGTGAGACCTTCAGTGGTTCCCTGAAGTGGTGAGACCTGGCTTGTTACTGGCTAAATCCATTCCACTGTCGCACAAACATGTTTCTGCAAATTCTGCAAATACCATAATCCCCCCTCCACCAAACTTTACACTCACAATGCAGTCAGACAAGTACCGTTCTCATGGCAAAAAGCTAATCTGAAGGCCACATGAAGTTTGGAGGTCTGTAGTGATGGACTCTGCAGAAAGTTGGTGACCTCTGCGCACTATGCCCCTCAGCATCCGCTGACCCCGCTCTGTCATTTTACGTGGCCGACCACTTCGTGGCTGAGTTGCTGTCGTTCCCAATCGCTTCCACTTTGTTATAATCCTACTGACAGTCGACTGTGGAATATTTAGTAGTGAGGAAATTTCACGACTGCACAGGTGGCGTCCGATCACGGTACCATGCTGGAATTCACTGAGCTCCTGAGAGCGACCCATTCTTTCACTAATGTCTGTAGAAGCAGTCTGCAGGCCTAGGGGCTCGGCTTTATACACCTGTGGCCATTGAAATGATTGGAACACCTGAATTCAATGATTTGGATGGGTGAGTGAACACTTTTGGAAATATAGTGTATATACATATATGTATGGTAATGCATTGTGCATTGTGAATGGTTTCTACATTATTTACGAGGGACGAACAGCTCACTATCTACTGTCTTCAGTTAGGTGAACAGACATCAAGAATAAGCATTTAAGGATTTCTCACTGAGTGCAAAAGGGACTGGTGTGTACTGTTTTACTGAAATCTAGCTGAATATAAATGTCCTTGACACAGCTATTGTAAGCCATTGCACATGAAGTGCATTAGCTGATGCCCCTGAGGAGGACAAAGGAAATGGTGCAGGCTTAGTGATCAACAACCCCTGATTGGTTTATCCAGAGGTACTCTCCCAGTTCTCCTCACCTCTCTCAGAGCATCACGATTAAGCACTGCTGCTTCTAATTACACAAGGAATTTACTCTGTTACAATGACCTTTGTCTGTTTTTAGCTGCAGGTCCCTGTTCCGAAGGAATTTAGTGACCCCCCCTCCCCCCCCAAACTCCCCCCGCCACATATATCATTCAAAGTGTTTTGATATTGATACCAGCCCATTACAAACTGAAAGTGGGTGTGGTTTAAACCAGAGGTGCAGGAAAAATATTTAGTATTTACTGACTAAGTACATTTACTTTATATTTCCTACAACTAGGTATTCTTAATTAGTACACCTGACTGACGTTAATCCAATGATATAACCAGCCAATCATGTGGCAGGATTGCCGTGCATAAAATCACTGAGAATACAGGCCAGCAATTTCAGGTAAGGTTCAGATCATGATAGCTGGTACCAGTCAGTGGGGGTTTGAGTGTTGCTATAACTGCTGATTTCCAGGGCTTTTAACACACCTCTAGAATTACTCAGAAAAAGCCAGTCAGTTGCAGTTCTGCAGATGGAAACACGCTGTTGATGAGAGAGGTCAGCGGAGAATGGCCAGACTTGTGTCGCATGACAGAAAGGAAAAAAGCAAAAAAGCATCAATGCACAACGCGTGGAAACATACGGCGGATGGGCTACAACAACCCTGTCAGTCGAGAACAGACAGCTGAAGCTGCAGTGGGCTCATCCTCACCAAAACTGGACAGCTGAAAAATGTAGTCTGGTCTGGTAGGGTTAGGATTTGACTCCAACACAATGAATCCATGGGTCCAACCAGTCCAGGTTGTAAATTAGACAGCCAATCACCAGACTACATTTTTTTTTTTAGAGCAGCTTATTGTTATTGACGTTGCTAAGATTTTTCTCATAGGAATCTGGGACAGAGCTAAACCCGGCTCTATGCCAGTCTCTTATGTGCCACTGTTCATAGAAAGAAACAGTCAATGATCAAAACTAGGCATCTAGAGTAAAGTCGTTGGGCAGGGGGTGGAGCGTATGCTTTGCACACACTCTTGTTCAAAAGGGCTTTTACTCTCAAGGTGCCTGAATTTTTCAATAAATTCTTTAAATTAAATAAACTGAACTGAAAATTGTGTCAAACCTGGAAACATTAGTATCGTTACACACCTACCAGCTATGTTTGTTTGTTTGAGCGAGGCATTGCTTTAAGGATTGGTCTCATATCATTTTCTAACCACTCTTTAAAACATCTGACCACACGTTTGTACAGCTTCAGCGGAGTTGTACGGAAAAGCTCCCATGACTCATCCCTCACTGCAACACGTTTGCAGCACTCAGAAGAGCAGCCGCAGCCTCTCTGGAGGTCGGAGACCACTTTTCCACAGATGACTGTGAGTAAGGAAGCAGTCATATTACATCACTCAACACGTAGACTCACTATTCACTTTATTAGAAACGCCTGCCTTGTACGTCTACACTCTGGACACTTCATAAGCTCCGCCCACATTATTAGTCCACTGTCTAGGTCAACCATTACAGACTCCAGCCCATCTGTAGACTGGCAAAGTGGAGCTACAAGGGAGGGGTTTCCTTTAAAGTGGCTGGTGAGAATACAGTCCTTTCTGTAAGATCTAACCACCAAAAATAAAACAATCACATACACAACAGACAAATGAACGCAGTGGTATGGAAAGGTTTACCTACAGCAAAGCACACGTCTTATTTATATTCCAAGTGAAAATAAGTTTAACATACTTGAAAAAAACTGAAAATGTTGTTTGCACAGACCAAAGTTTATGTTTTATTTTTCCAGTGTGTTCAATTCAGCCAATAAACAGTAATTTTGCATTAAAATATTGTTGCTTTCTACGTCATTTCAACACAGCAGTTGTACTTTATGTTGTGCAAACATTTACAGCATTTGGCAGATTTACATTTACAGCATTTAGCAGACGCTCTTATCCAGAGCAACTTACAATTTGATCATTTTACACAGGAAGGCCAAGGTGGTGTTGGGAGTCTTGCCCAAGGACTCTATTGGTATAGTGTAGGGTGCTTACCCAGGTGGGGGATTGAACCCCAGTCTGCAGTGTAGAAGGCAGAGGTGTTAACCACTACACTACACCAAACATTTCATGATGCATGGACCAATTGAAATGCTCTAAAATCACTTGGAGCAAAATCTTTTTTCATTGACTTTCACTGAAAGGTAAGAGTGTTTTTGCCCTCTCCTGTAAAGTTACTATTTTGGAGATACTTGACTTTATATTGGATGGCGACGATATGCAGAACTGTGTTCTCTGCTGAACATTTGCACAAGACTTTCCATTCACCAGGGATCCAGCCAGAAAACGGAGACATGGCCTGAAGGGACTAATCAGATGGACTATAAACAAACATACAAGGTCACAAAGTATCCAAATACTTGGAACTTGAATTGCAAGGTCTGCAGTGTGGAAATGAACGGAACTGTCCATTTCAATTTCATTCTGACCTTCAACCGGACTGGAAAACTGCCCCAACTGAAATCTCCCAAGAAGCTGTTACTGATGGCAGCCCAGCGCAGGGCTCTTGGAGGCTTGTGCCGAACAGCTGACTCATATTTTCAAACATCTTTTACCCCCCACCATCCCTGCCTACTGTCCCATACTACCCCACTGCGTTTCAAACAAAGCCCACCACAGCGCCACTGCCAAAGAGGCTGAATCTGAAGCGAGGGCTAAATGGCTAACGTTCAGAGCCAGCTACTTCCAAAGCTGAGAAATGAGTGATGTTTTGGCCAAATTCCCAAATCCTCACACACGTCCACAGCTCACTTGTCTGCACAGAAAGGAAGATCTGGACAGGGTGCCAAGTCTTTCCATCAAAACACTGCATCCTGATTAACTGACCTAAATACACTCTGCCCACAAAAACAATCTGCGTAACAAACAAATACACCAAACTTTCGCATTAAGGCAAAATAAACCTTGTTTAACCCTTGGAACTCTACAATTTTGGGGGATTTTTTATTTATTTATTTTTGGTATTTTTGGGTCAATTACAATTTCAATTACATATTTACATGTAAAAGTCACACATGCCACATGTTATTATTTACGAGAGACCCTGGGCTACTCAGATAAGCCACTGTTTGACATGTAAATGTAACCGAAATGTGATGTCTTTATACATTTGGGTCAAAAAAATAAGAAAAACGTACCTGGCACCTGCTAAATTTCGTATTTTTTTAATTATAGAGATCTTGAACACAAGTGCCGTCGTAATTGTCTTTTCAGAAATTGTTAGCCTGGAGTGTCTGTGAGCTGAAAGTGCAATCATTTTGATGCTTCTGTTGGTTATTATGAGTAAAAATAAACAATTAGCATAAGGCAAACATGTTTTTTATTGATTTTCTGTCCTCTTGGATTCAAAAAGTCCTAAAACTCTGATACACAGCAAGACAGGCTTTATTTTTATTCATAAATTAAGTTGCATATTTAATATCAGATACTTTTAATACTCAAAAACAATGTAAACGGGGAGACTAAATATTCATTTTATAATCATATTTGTCATATTTATTGTTAGTTATCTGTCAAAATGTGTTTTAGGGCCTGTTTGTGTGATTTTGAGGGAAAGTGCACTGATTGTGTTGAATGGGACACTAAAGCCTCATCCCACCCCCACCCCCTAGGGGTTAACTGGGGGTTAGGCGTCTTGCTCAAGGACAGCTCAGTCATGGACTGTCGGCGCTGGGGATCGAACCAGCAACCTTCCGGTTACAGGGCCAGTTCCCTGCTGTGTTTAAAATTAATAACGCTCTCTAAACGCAATTTGGTTGAATGGTCTTCAGTTGCAAAATGACTCTCAAGCTCAATCAAGCACACATCCAAGCAGGCACTCGAACAGAAGGCCGGAGCAATAAAGATAGCTTTTTGCAATTTTAATGCAACCGGAACGGAGCGGTATATATGACACGGGCTGTCACCCAGACTTCAGAGAAACATTTCACTTAATCCTGCCTCTGTCACCACGCCAAGCTATGGGGATCTGTCCTCACACGCCATCTCTCAATGGTCTATGTGTCAGGCAGCATCTGAGGCCTTGTCACTTTCAGAAACAACAAAGTGAGCGAGCTGACTGTAAAGCTAATGGACTCTGCTCAGCTTGACGTGTTGAGTTAGTTACACTGGAACAGACTGAACAGCCGTAGACTTTCATCTTTAAAGTGGAGGTTCAGCATTTTCTCTGTGCCAATGTGGTGACACTGTAACATACACACATCCAGCAGCCATGACATCATGACCACCTCCTTGTTTCTGTCCAGTTTATCAGCTCCACTTACTGTATAGCTGGTCTTTGTAGTTCTACAGTTACAGACTGTAGTCCATCTGTTTCTCTGATACTCTGTTACCCTGTTCTTCAGTGGTCAGGACCCCCATGGACCCTCACAGAGCAGGTACTGTTTGAGGGTGGATCATTCTCAGCACTGCAGCAATACTGATGTGCTGGTGGTGCGTTCAGAGTTCAAGTCTTTAACACCTGTGTCCACTCGGCTTGTATTGGTCATTCTCTATATCTTCATCAGTGGTCACAGGACGCTGTTGGCTGGATATTTTTGCTTGGTGGACTGTTCTCAGTCCAGCAGCGACACTGAGTGCGTGATTAAACCCTCCAGCAGCGCTGCTGTGTCTGATCCATGCGTTAGCACTGTCGTCTGAAATTGGTCTGGGAATTGGCCATTGGCAACACTCCAGATGCATCAGGTCCTGCACAGTAGCCACGTTCACATGCAGCCTGATAATCCGTTAATAATCCGACTAATAGCTCAATCGATCGGAATAGACTTGATTGAGGCCAATCGGAATACATTTTCTATCCGATTGACCAAGGTGGGTCACCTCTAAATAATCCATTAAATAGAAGAATAACAACCGTGTAAACGCCTGAATCCGATTACACTCCGATCGGAAGGTGTAAGAACGTTCTGTGCATCACAGTGAAAGGTTTATACCGGTCAACACGGCGGAGCAGAAACTGGTCAGCAGAGGAGACGAGGTTTATACTCTGAGCTTTAAAAGACGGCGGTGGGATGGACGTCCAGCTTATGTGTCTCAGAGCACGACGTGTTCCTTTATAAGTACAGGTGAGCCTGACATCAGTTTAAAGCCATTAAAAACTCAAGCGTGCCAACTGGAAACTCATCTCACGCCGACTGGACCTCACGTGATTGACCTCACGTGACAAGTAATCCGATGTTTTGCATCGGATTACTCGTAGTGGGCATGTAAACGAAGATTTTCATCAGATTGTTGGGCATAAACACCTCAGTCTGAGTCTGTAATCCGATTGTGGTCAATCGGATTGGCAAAAACCTTTGCATGTAAACACGGCCAGTGATTATCCTCATTGGCTTTTTTGTAAACAATGAAACAAACTAAGAATGCAAGAAAAGTGAGCCCAAGTTTCTGCGACCAAATTCACGTGAAAAGGCACGGTGTTGTGACACAAGCTGGAAGCAGAAAGTTAACACAGGACCACCATGACGCACACGACGTCCACTGCAAGGGGAAAATAAACAAATGTAAAATTCCAAACATGGACAGACGAGGGGTGACGGAGCGAACACACTGGATGCCATCATCTTTATCTCTCTCTCTCTCTCTCTCTCTCTGTCCATCTCCTGCAGAGTCACTTCCTGTAGTGATTAGTGTCAGCAGCCCAGCGAACACAGCAGCTACACTCTCGCTGCCCGTTGTGATGAGTGAGTGAGACGGGATCAGCACACACTCCAACGCCTCCCACATCGCACACGCTATTTTAAGGACTAATTGGACAAGCTGCATATTTCTGTTCCCTTTTTTTCCCCCCGTCCGTAGCTGTGGGGCATGTATCGTAAGCCTCCGTCTGCTGTGTTTAAAATAGACGAGAAGTTGTTAAAAAATTCATTGGGATTTAATTAGGTGATGCTTCCCCATTTACAAAAATGAGAAAAATGATGTAATGCCATAATAACAAAGAAGGGAATGACTTGAGTAAGGACAATCCGAGGAACATGAGTCGAGGCAGAGTTTAACATTCAAGATTAAAGCCTAGTCTGAATAGAGTGCAAACCAAGTACTAAAGGAACCTTCATGTGCTTTCTGTAGTACAGTGTTAATAGCACAGTGCAGATCAAAGAAGAACTTCAGGTCAGGTGCATCTGCCTGAGCTCTACAGAGTTTAGCGCTTTCTCTGGTTTGATGGCACGTATCACTTAGTCTTTCATGAGGAGAACTGGCCGTTAGAATAAGCCACAACTACTGTCCAGGCGAGACAAGAAGACACTGTATTTGCCCTCATACAATACAATGCAAGCACAAGGTCAACAACAATTAGGGAGGTTCACGTTCTCGGTGAACCATCTGAGGTACAAGTACTCTAACACTGCAATCACTATTCAGGTATTCGTTAAGTTTATGTGCAAGATTTCAGGGCTGTGTGGACACAAATCTGATCTTCAGCCATTTTCAGATGTGGTCCTAGATCAGATACGTGTCTGGTTCCTGGCCATGTGACCTTAATGTGACGCTCAGATCATAATTCATGGGCATCGTTTTGTCTTCGTCTGGCTCGAAGTTCACATGACGAGCCTCGTTGCTCAAATCCGATTTTTCACTCCAATCCGATCTCCTGACATGATGGTGCACATTCGTTTAGGTAAGTGATAAATCTGTCATTAATGTGATGAACCGGCTCCTGAACTGACCCTCATGAGCTCATCCTCCTCAGTAATGTCACGTGACTGAATCACTGCATCATCAGCACAAACTAACGAGCAGAACGAGCTTCGCTGAGAAGATCATTAACTCTGATCAGCTCTCAGCTTCATTATTAGAGCCAGACGGAGGAGGAAAAGGTGAGATGAGCTGCTTTTCCACCGTTTACAGGCTGTAACGTCTGTTTGGTGCTGTTGTCATGGTAACGCTGAATGACGGCGCAGCCACAGTGGAAAAAAAGCAGATGAATTCCGATCTGAGCGTCACATTCAGGTCGCATGGCCACGAATCGGATACGCATCCGATCTAGGACCACACGTGAAAGTGGCTGAGGTCAGATTTGGAAACATTAGATTTGCGTGTCATACAGCCCTGAAAACACCAGATCCGAGTCACATTAGTGTCACTTCCGCCTGGTAATGTGAACACAGCCTAATAATGAAGCCGAGAGCTGATCAGAGTTAATGATCTTCTCAGCGAAGCTCGTTCTGCTCGTTAGTTTGTGCTGATGATGCAGTGATTCAGTCACCTGACGTCACTGAGTAGGAGGAGCTCAAGAGGGTCATTTCAGGACGCCGGCTCGTTCACATTAATGACATCACTGAATCACTTACGAGTGGTGTGCTACTGTGTGTTGCGCTGGTACGAGTGGATCAGACACAGCAGTGCTGCTGGAGTTTTTAAACATTGGGTCCACTCACTGTCCACTCTATTAGACACTCCTACCTTGCTGGTCCTACTTGTAGACGTAAAGTCCGAGCTGAGTTTTCTCATTAGTTTATCTGAGGCAGCCTCAAACGCTCATCCACCGTGAAAACTTGCAGATTTCTCAGTTATTTTTTAATAATGAAACATCTTGTTACAAAGTGACAGGAACCCAGACGCTTGCAGACGAGAGGTGAGATGGTTTAATAGTAAACCAAGCAACCAAAGCCGAAAATGGACAGAACACAAAAGAGTAGTCAGAGTTCAGGCCAAAATGTCAAAGCATGAGTCAAAACAACCAGCAGATGTACCAAAAAGGGAAAGGCAAAAGACGTAGTCCAAACACGAAGCCAAAAGGTCACTAACACGGTCAAACACACAATCACACAGAGAGGACGCATCTTTTTCAACGTTATCTCTACATGCTGCTAATACAGGCCATATATTTACGGAGCATGTTTACTGGCTCCTAAGGCCCAATCCCATTTCACCCCTTGCCCCTCCCACTGAGCCCCTAAAACAGAGGGTTTTAGACTGGGCCTAAGTGTTTAGTCATTTTGGGTGGACCAATGATAAAATTGGATGAGCCTAGCCGACTAGGCCTAATCACCCCAGCGCCACTGTCAACGTGTATTCAGAGCAAGAAAACACCAAAAAACACTAAACTGTGGTCGAGTTAACTCACCTCAGTCATGTGGATCAGGTAGAAGCGCAGCTCCTCGCTGTGATCTGTAGGAGAACACAGAAGCACAAATTAGCATTGTGGACAAAAAAATCTCTCCCACCCTGTCAGTTACCACACCACACGTCAGGGATCTGATTGGTCACCCCTCAGTTCATTTGCATAACGCCCAGAATGAGAGAGCAGAGAGAGAGAGACTGTGCATCAGTCCTGTATAAATAAAAATAACGAGTGGCCATGACTAAGGCATGGGAACGAGATCCTAATGTGTGGCCACAAATTAGTAAGGCATAGGAACAAGATCCTAATTCACGGCCACAAATTAGTAAGGCAAGAGCTCGTTTCCACACCTTAGTAAGCTTAGTAAGTAACTTAGTAAGGCATGGGAACGAGATCCTAATGTGTGGCCACAAATTAGTAAGGCACAGGAACAAGATTCTAATACATGGCCACAATTTAGTAAGGCATGGCAACAAGATCCTAATTCACGGCCACAACTTATTAAGGCAAGAGCTCATTTCCACACCTTAGCAAGCTATGGCCACAACTTAGTAAGGCATGGGAATGAGATCCTAATGTGTGGCCACAAATTAGTAAGGCATAGGAACAAGATTCTAATACAGGGCCACAATTTAGTAAGGCATGGCAACAAGATCCTAATTCACGCCCACAACTTAGTAAGGCAAGAGCTCGTTTCCACACCTTAGTAAGCTTAGTAAGTAACTTAGTAAGGCATGGGAATGAGATCCTAACGTGTGGCCACAACTTAGCAAGGCATGGGAACAAGATCCTATTGAGTGGCCATGAGCTCCTGAGAGTGACCCATTCTTTCACTAATGTCTGTAGAAGCAGTCTGCAGGCCTAGGGGCTCGGCTTTATACACCTGTGGCCACGGAATGACTGGAACACCAGAATTCAGTGATTTGGATGGGTGAGTGAAAACTTCTGGAAATACAGTGTATATATTGTAATTCCCTGCACGGCTGTAGTTCAACACGTTCCCCCTGCTGCCCTCAGCCTCCAGTCTCACTTTCAGATTGATCACTTTGATTTTGCGCTGGTAGTTCTCTGCTGTCCGTCACGCTGCCTCTCCACCTCTTTCCCAGTCACACTCTGTCACTCAGCAGGGACAGGTGCTGACAGGCGGCTCCGACCGGAGGCTGTTTGCTTTCCCCTTCAGACCCAACTAATTTTAAGTCTATCGTCATGTCCGATGATACATTCAGTTCAGTAATCAGCCCCACTGTAGTTATTCAGCATGTGTGTCCACACTGGTCATAGTAAAACGGACCAGCATGTGGAAATGGAGCTTTCTGTGTTTCTGTTTTAGATCACTGTATAAAGAAGATCCACACTGCCATTATTGCTGGACGCAATAGTCATATCACTATGGAAACAATTATTTGTTATTAATAATGAGTTTAAATAATGAGAGCAACTTCATATCTCACTAAGGATCTAGTTCCCACACCTTACTAAGCCGTGGCTACACAATATTTTTATTCATACAGGATCTCATCAGTAGGGCCTTGTTTCTACACTCATTGTCCATCTTATCAGCTCCACTTACTGTATAGCTGCACTCTGTAGATCTACAGTTACAGACTGTAGTCCATCTGTTTCTCTGATACTCTGTTACCCTGTTCTTCAGTGGTCAGGACCCCCATGGACCCTCACAGAGCAGGTACTGTTTGGGTGGTGGGTCATTCTCAGCACTGCAGTAACACTGACGTGGTGGTGTGTTAGTGTGTGTTGTGCTGGTCTGAGTGGATCAGACACAGCAGTGCTGCTGGAGTTTTTTAAACACCTCAGTGTCACTGCTGGACTGAGAACAGTCCACCAACCAAAAATGTCCAGCCAACAGCGTCCCGTGACCACCGATGAAGGACTAGAGGATGACCAACACAAACTGTGCAGCAGCTGTCGTCTCTGACTGGACCCGACAAGGTAGGAGTGTCTAATAGAGTCCGATTTATTTATTATAAAACTTATTTAATTAATAAAAAAAGACGGGGTGTGTGGAGTCAGTACAACTGAGTAAATATCATTTCAGCGGTTTATGGTACAGTTGTGTTCTCTGACTAAAGGTACTGAGATGTACCCTTGAGGGTACCACCCTAGTGACAAGAGCGGTGCTGCCGCAGTCACAGTTTACTACCATTTTCCTCAAAGTGTCATCAGCACTCTTACATAACAATACCAGCTCCTCAAATCGTAGCTTGCCACTGCGATAGATATTCCGTGTCAGATATTTCGGTGAGGTTTTCAGTGTTTTGACGTCAGGTCCAAAATGGGAAAATGTCCTTAGGGCAAAATGCATCCACTTCGGGGCATTGTTGTTTACCACAGGGTGTGATGACAGTGATAGCAATGACAGCTGCATTCATTTTTCCCATAGGCGAAACCAGCTTAGATCCAGAGGTCCTTATTTTATCATGTCACCGACGACAAAATGACAGCAAGCCCTCCATGTGTCACATAAACAAGACACAAATTCACACATTTTTAGCTTTTGTACACCATGTTCCTTACACATCACATCAAGTACACTCTTAAAATGCCCCGTCAAGGGTTATTTAGTAAAGGAAATGGTTCTATTTCGAACCATATGCTGCATATAATCACCAAAATGGGTTCTTCTGTTGTTATACGCTTGACGTCATAGCAACAGCGTATCGTCGCTGTCCAGCGGAAACCACGTATGTCCATTTTATTTGATTTTTAGTTTCCTACATCACTTCAACACACCAGCCGTCCTTTACATGTGTACAAATGCTGTGATGAACAGACCGACAGAAATGCTTCAAAAGCCCTTGGAGCAAAATCTCTTTACATTGACTTACATTGAAAGGTAACAGTGTTTTTGCCGTCTCCTGTACAGTTAATATTGTGGAGATACTTGTTTTTCATTGGACAGCAATGATATGGTGCTATATTTGGGGGCAGTCGTGGGCTGGAGGTTAGGGATCCGGCCCTGTGACTTTAAGGTTGCCGGTTCGATCCCCAGGGCCGGCAGTCCATGACTGAGGTGCCCTTGAGCAAGACACCTAACCCCCAATTGCTCCCCGGGCGCCGTGGATAAGGCTGCCCACCGCTCCGGGCAAGTGTGCTCACTGCCCCCTAGTGTGTGTGTGTGTTCACTAGTGTGTATGTGTGTTCACTAGTGTGTATGTGGTGTTTCACTTCACGGATGGGTTAAACGCGGAGGTGGAATTTCCCCGTTTGTGGGATCAAAAAAGCATCACTTAATCTTATACAAACCAATTTTCAAAAATGTTCTATATAGAACCACATACATGTTCACAACCTGAAGAACCATGTTACCATGCAAAGGACCATTTATCCATGAAATGGTTCTACATACAACCGTTCTCTTTACCAAAGAACCCTCAATGAACTTCTGCTAAAAATGCAGAATTAGACACTTGTGTAGGCAGTAAAGGGTTAATAGCTTTACAACATTCAAAGCAATCTGTTTGGGGGTGGTGTGTGGGTGGGTGGGTGGGTTGGGTAAATGCCAGGCAAGACCATTTGATTAATGTCGCCTCACACAAATCCTGCTGCAATGCTTTCCATCAATCAGCCCTTGAGATCCTCAGAGGCCTGAGAAGAGGAGATAAATCGGGCCCTTGAGGTGCCCCGGGGTCGATGGAGTCAAAATAAAAGTCTTGGAGTAAACACGCAGTTTAATGATGATTTGATAAACACGCTGCCCTGGCGACTTTTTTCAAAGTTACACAGAAACTATTTTGGCCTACTTTGCTGCACAATAATCACGCCTGCCACTAGACTAAAGACCACAACCAGAGATTTTCTCCGTCTCTTAGAGGTCACACTGGTCACCAGCAATTAAAACGGCGTGTGGAAGCGCTGAATGAATTATTTACTGAGTTCGTGGAGAAAATCTCAGCTGACTGTGTTCTTTAGTGACAGAGCAATCATTTTTACATTATATTAACTTTTAATGTTAAATATTTTAATGTTAAAACGTTTTTCGGCAAATTTTAACTTCAATAATCTCTACATGACTGTGAAATCTATGACTTAAATGACAAAGAAAACAAAAGCCAAGTAAATATTATCAAATATATAATAAAAGTTGTGGTCAACAGGAGTCGTGTCACTGATGTCACTGCGTAACAAAAAAACCTCTTATTTTGAAATAAAAGTCACACCGATGACGTCACTCGACTTCCTTTAACCCGTTTTCTGAGGATCTATGAAGAAAAGCTGGTGGTGAGTCCACTGTGTCTCTCGGAGATTCTCTCATTCAGCTCATGATCTCACATGAAGCTTTTAGCTGACGTCACTGGTGCGACCGACTTTATTCTGAGGTCACTGTGAAACAACAGAATACAAATGGATTAAATTCCATATTTTAGTGGATGTTCCCTGTGTGATGCTCTGTAGCAGCCGTTTAGTAAAACGCACTGTTCATTAAAAATGTCTTTCTTATGAGTAACACCAGTGATCACCAGTAACACCACTGACTCTAATGGAGAGATAGAAAACTGGACGTTTCTTTATTTAGTTAATTTAATTGAAATATTGCATTTAATGAGTTTAGCAAGGTGACAGTAATAACTTAAAGCTGCATTTTATTCTGTAATCAGGTTTAATTCTTTTTCTTTTAGTGCATAAACTGTTTATAAAACTTTTTATAGTATGAAGGCCCTCAGCAAATGGGTAATCCATCTACTCGTCCTGCAGGGGCCCCATCCACACCGGCATTTAGTCACATTCATCATCATTAATTCTACCTGGTGTCCTGTGCCAGCAGGGAGTGTGTGTGAGTGTGATGGCTCCTGTCTGATGAGAGGAGACACATGTACCGCATGCTGTCACAGGGCCACCTGCAGGCCCTTCCCCAGCTGCAGTACTCACTGTCAAACTGTCTCACACACACCTTCACACACACACACACACACACACACACACACACACACACACACACACACACACACACATACACACAGGTCACCAGCTCTACACATGATCAAATCACACACTCTGACTATTTAGGGGTGTGAAAGTGTGACAGAGAAAAATAAAGAGAGAGGGAGAAAGAGAACAATGTGGAGAGGGGGGTGGGGCAAACAAGTGAGGGAGAGACAGAGAGAGAGAAAGAGAGAGAGAGAATAAGCAAGTGAGAAAGAGAGAGAGTGAGAGAAAGATAGAGAGAGAGGTGAAGTGAGAGAGAGGACAATAAAGCTGAAAAATAAAGAGACAGAGAAAGAAAGAAAGAAAGAAAGAAAGAAAGAAAGAAAGAAAGAAAGAAAGAAAGAAAGAAAGAAAGAAAGAAACAGAGAGAGCAAGTGAGAAAGAGAAAGATGAGAGAAAAAAGAGAAAGGGTAGTAGAGAGAGAAAGACAAAAATGAGGGAGAGAAAGATTCAGTGAGATAGAGAAAGACAAAGATGAGAGAGAGAGAGAGAGGGAGAGAGAGAAAGGGAGAGAGTGTGTGTGTGAGAGAGAGAGAGAGAGAGAGAGAGAGAGAGAGAGAGAAAGAGAGTCTGAGAGAGAAAGAGAGAGACAAAGAGAGAGAGAGAAAGGGAGAGAGTGTGAGAGAGAGAAAGAGAGTGAGAGAGAGAGAGAGATAGACAGAGAGGGAGAGAGGGAGAGAGAGAGAAAGAGAGAGAGAGAGAGAGAGAAAGGGAGAGAGTGTGAGAGAGAGAGAAAGGGAGAGAGAGAGAGAGAGAGAGAGAGAGAGAGAGAGAGAGAGAGAAAGGGAGAGAGTGTGAGAGAGAGAGAAAGGGAGAGAGAGAGATAGAGAGAGAGAGAGAGAGAAAGGGAGAGAGTGTGAGAGAGAGAGAAAGGGAGAGAGAGAGAGAGAGAGAGAGAGAGAGAGAGAGAGAAAGGGAGAGAGTGTGAGAGAGAGAGAAAGGGAGAGAGGGAGAGAGAGAGAGAGAGAGAGGGAGAGAGAGAAAGAGAGTGAGAGAGATAGAGAGAGAGAGAGAGAGAGAGAGAGAGAGAGAGAGAGAGAGGGAGAGAGAGAAAGAGAGTGAGAGAGAGAGAGAGAGAGAGAGAGAGAGAGAGAGAGAAAGAGAGTGAGAGAGAGAGAGGGAGAGAGAGAAAGAGAGTGAGAGAGATAGAGAGAGAGAGAGAGAGAGAGAAAGGGAGAGAGTGTGAGAGAGAGTGTGAGAGAGAGAGTGTAAGAGAGATAGAGAGAGGGAGAGAGAGAGAGAGAAAGGGAGAGAGTGTGTAAGAGAGAGAGAGAAAGAGAGAGAGAGTGTGAGAGAGAGAGAGAGAGAGAGAAAGAGAGTGAGAGAGAGAGAGAGAGAGAGAGAGAGAGAGAAAGGGAGAGAGTGTGAGAGAGAGAGTGAGAGAGATAGAGAGAGGGAGAGAGAGAGAGAGAGAGAGAGAGAGAGAGAGAGAGAGAGAGAGAGAGAGAGAGAGAGAAAGGGAGAGAGTGAGAGAGAGAGAGAGAGAAAGGGAGAGAGTGTGTAAGAGAGAGAGAGAAAGAGAGAGAGAGTGTGAGAGAGAGAGAGAGAGAGAGAGAGAGAGAAAGAGAGTGAGAGAGAGAGAGAGAGAGAGAGAGAGAGAGAGAAAGGGAGAGAGTGTGAGAGAGAGAGTGAGAGAGATAGAGAGAGGGAGAGAGAGAGAGAGAAAGGGAGAGAGTGAGAGAGAGAGAGAGAGAAAGGGAGAGAGTGTGTAAGAGAGAGAGAGAAAGAGAGAGAGTGTGAGAGACAGAGAGAGAGAGGGGGCAGGTGAAGTGAGAGACACAGAGAGAGAGATAAGAGGAGAAAGGGTTAGAGTGAAGGTTAAAGATCAGGCTGAGAGCCTTTACTTACTGAACTGCATTAACTTACTCTCTGACATCCAGACAGGGATCAACAGCATTGACCCCGTGCTAATCCATTGCCCTTTACGACTGACCAAGGCTCTGACTTCTAACTCACAACTCAAAGAACTGACTGCAGAAAGAAGAAAGAAAGTCAGACGTGTGGAGGCCAAACAAAGCACCTCGTACACAAAAGCGCCGCACTCTACTGCCACTGAGGCTGTAACGGTGTCAGTATAACAGAAAACTGCTCTGTAAATCAAGGGAACTGTTCACACCACTGATTCCAGCGGTGCCTAAACACAGTCAGACGATTTCACTTTAAAGCACTGATTAATATTTAAACGTAACATTTAAAAATGGTCTAAGAACGCAGGTTGTTTGTCAGTCCCACAGGCCACATGTGAAACGCTCAGCAGTCCACACAGCATAATTCATCAACTGCAAACCAAAGCAGTGATTAGCGATGTGCTCCCAGCAGACTTATTTGGAGGCAATTTAAGGATTTAGTGATTGAGTTCTTTCCTTTGAACAGTAGAGGTCACTGTTGCATCTCAATAGCCAACAGAAATCACAATGCAGCTGAGTACAAGCACAGATCATATAAAAGAGGCATCCAGTATGCTTTTAACCAGCCAACAGCCGAGTGTATCACCAGATTTGCATTTTAAAAGGCTCATTTGATGGAAAAAAACGTTTCCTCTCTTACATGAAGTAACATTTTTTGATTTATTATATGTAAACACTTTTAAAGAGTCAAAAAATA
Source organism: Pygocentrus nattereri (assembly GCF_015220715.1). Classification (NCBI taxonomy): domain Eukaryota; kingdom Metazoa; phylum Chordata; class Actinopteri; order Characiformes; family Serrasalmidae; genus Pygocentrus; species Pygocentrus nattereri. The sequence continues at coordinate 4,920,726 of NC_051233.1, read as the reverse complement.
TTCCATCCTTTCCCCAGTCCATAAAAGTTTTTGCCATTTTTGTGTCATTTTTCAAACAGAATAAGTCAGTGGTGTCGACCCTGATGATAAAAGTGATTTTAAGTTAAATAAGAGATTAATCTGGTTGCCTTGAAAGTCCAGTTAACTGGGGTCTGGTAGCAGACGTGCACTCTCTGCCTGACATCCACTGCCAGCCTATTGATGACATCAGTGCATGCTCTGCCACCACACTGAGTGCGTTTACATGCACTTAGTAATCCGGTTACTGCAGAAAATCTGATTGTCTGATCACGTTTCTGTTCTGCAACCAGCCAATGAACTCACAGACTGAGAAATCTGAAAGAAATCAGAGTAAGAGCTCACCTGCACGGAGAAATCGGATTACTGAGCTAAAATCCAGCCTCTTTATCCGATTTCTTAGCCAAGTCTTAACCTTGTCACCAATTATTTAATTGAAGCACTGCATTTACTGAGCACAGCAAGATAAAACAAACAAAAGCTGCTGAAACAACTCGTTTTCACGTTCAGAGCATCCTCCTACTCGGGTGACAGCAGTTCAGCTCTGCTCGTTCACACTGATGTTATAAGGGGCTTTACAGGACAGCCAATCAGAGCAGGGGGTCATTTACACATACCAGTCTTAAATACGTTTAAAAAATGCTGAATATCATGCTGAATAGCTCACTTTCAACTCTGACTGAGCAGATCATCCATCGACTTAATTAGCTGAATCAGGCGTGTTGGACTAGAGCTGAATTCTGCAGGAAGTTATGAATAACAAATGAATTATGAATGTTTTTTATTCATAAAGCCATATTTAAATGGTCTTCATGGAAGAACAAATAACAAACTGTAGGATATGGAATCTAATATTTAAGAGTGAAGGCATTCCCACAGAAAGGAGGATCTTCCCATAGAACATGCTAAAGCAGAGGTCACTAATAGGTGGACCGCGGTCCGAGGCCGGACCCAGACGCTGTCCTGTAACCAATAAACTATATAGAATTACTTAATTTCGACGGTGTGGTGCTGTTTTAATCGGCGGAGCTTTTCTTGCCTTTACAGTACGGTTTTAGCAGCCGGAGACTCACAGACCAATCGCATGCATTGTACATATCGCATGTGATGCTACTCAGCCAATCAGATCTGTGCATTACAATGAGAATTGAGACTCGAGTGAATGACGCACACACAGTAGAGAAACAGCAGTCAGAGAAGAAAGTGAGTCAGAGGGAAGTTATTCCACATGTCGTGCTCTAAAAAGAGAAAACTGACAGTAAATGTTGGTGAAATCTGACTGAACTGGACTTTATTTGATCTGATATTCAGTTCCTACTGTATAAGATGTTGATATTCCTACTCGGCTACTTCAGTAAACAGTATATGGCGCTGAATCATGATGCAAGTTACGACATTATGAAATACATTTGCGCTGAAACAAGAGTACAGTAAAGGGCTAAACTGTAACAAACATATTTAGTAAAATGAGATCTTAAACATGTTGTGGTGTGTTGGCTGGAAACTGTAAAATAATCTTGAAACGTAATATATGCAGTATATATATATATATATATATATATATATATATATATATACATATATATATATAATCACTGGCCTGTAGTTTTCAAGGCGATGGCACTTGTCACTTTTCAGTTAAATTAGGTCGTCCTACTCATGGCTAAATGATTGGTTCGTGCTTCAGGACTTCACAGTGCAATGAAAAGAGATTGACTTACTTATTAATTATATGATGAATACATTTTTTTTTATCAAAAATACAGTGGGGTCAATGCAGCCGGCTTCATTTCCAAGGCTTCTGTGAGCCAGTCGTTTTCTTAGCATCTGTCAGCAACAAAACAAAATCATTTAAACCCCCCAAAAATAAATTCAACTCCCCAAATTAAAGTACCCCCCCCACCCCACCCCCCGCCCAAAAAAAGTTAACTTAAGCACACATCACTGAGTAAATAGTTATTATCTATAAGTACAGAAATAACTCCATGAGTGACCTCTTAGTAACTGTATGGAAAAAACAATGCATTGAGCGGAATGTCAAACAGAGTGAGATCAGATGTGGTCACTGCTGCAGGGGTGCTGTTGGATGCTATTTGTGGATGTGGACAGGAGCTACAGTACTACGCAAAAGTCAGAGACTACCCATCGTTTATATAATTTCCACTCAAAACGGCCAATAAGCACTAAAAAACAGCACTTAAAGCTTTCGTCTTTGAGAGAGAGGAGAAATTAAAGCTAAAGAAAAATCTACAAGTGTATCTGTCCAGTGGCATCTCTACATTAGGGGCAGATGTCGCTGTGGAGCAGTACACAACAATCAATAATTCAGTATAACAACTAACACACACACACACACACACACACACACACACTACCCGTCAGCGCTCGTCTAACCAAGTGAGCAGTTCAAAATACTCAACACGCTTTCAATAAGCAGCTGTGGGGCACAATCATGTTGACCATGTTGACCTTTGATAAAAGAATACATTTATATTAGTGTCGTTTATGGTATGGACATTGCTGTGCTGCTCGCTATTGTTCCTCATCAGTTGTGGTAGCCGCTCATAATAGCAGAAAATGAGAGATTAAACATTTGGGAGTCACAAGGATGGACAAGATTAGAAATGAGCAGATCAGAGGGACGGTGAAGGTGGAGCAGTTTGGAGATAAAGCCAGAGAGGCCAGGTTGAGATGGTTTGGACATGTGTTGAGGAGGAATAGTGGATATATTGGGCAAAGAATGTTGGAGATGGAGCTGCCGGGTAGAAGGAGAAGAGGTAGACCTCAGAGAAGGTTTATGGATGTAGTGAAGGTGGACATGGAGATGGTTGGGGTGAAAGTAGAGGAGGCAGTGGACAGATGACAGTTTGCCCAGATGAAAGAGAAGTGACCATCACTGGTCAGTCATTCTGCTTTATTACAGGGCGTGTTATTCCTAAAGCCTGGAAAGCATGTTTCCCTGCTCTGATATGTTGGGTGTGGATTTGCAGACCACAGTGATCGTTACTGATATTTAACTTTGGATTTGTAATGCGATGCTGTAGAACCACGTTTTGTGAGATCTAATGTCGTTTCACCACTTCCACCGACTCCTGCACCGTTACTTTAATCTGAGAGTTGTGATTTCATTGAGTGTGTTTGTGTGTAGATCAGGTTTGGGCATAGCCACATTGACGAGTCGCCGCTGCCCCTACAGTTTATCGTGCCAATCCAAGCTTTCTGTGCCAGAGACGTCACTGCTGAGAAGACGCTATGGGTCTGAAAGGATGAGTCGCTGTCAAGAAGCAGGCAGACACATCAAACTAAGAAACTACTGTCCAGAGCCCAGACATCAGCATCGATGAAGACGGTTTGGGATTTCTTAGATGGCGAGAAGCGGAAAGTGCAACCAACTTCTAGGACTGAACTTTGAAGGTGTGAAAAATATCAGTACAGATTTATTAAAAAAGCTGAAAGTGAGTGAAAAGAATGGAAGCTGTAATGAGGGTAAAGTGTGGACACATAAAATATAAAAAAAATATAAAAATATTTTTTTAAAAATGCTACTGTACTTAAACTGTTGAGGTTACTGTGTAATTTTCTGTTAAACATGATTCCTGACACTGAAAATTAAATAAATGAATTATACTTTACTTTATGTTGTAAAAATACTTTTGCACAGCACAGTTTGCAGTGTGTGTGTGTGTGTGTGTGTGTGTGTGTGTGTGTGTGTGGTCCACACAGAGCTGGAGTGAGTCAGTGTGCCCAAGGGACCTCCTGCTGAAAGGACCCTAACACACGTTGCTATTTACAACCACTGCCTCTGACGTTTGCCTCACCTCCTGGTCCAAAACCAGAGAAAACCAAGAGAATGTGTGTGTGTGTGTGTGTGTGTGTGTGTGTGTGGGTGTGAGAGTGAGTCCAGCTGACTGGCTGTTATACTTAGAAATCTACATCAAAGTTACATTTTGATATCATTTGACAACAAAATGAAATCGATTAATAAAACACATATTTTAAGTCCTATAATCTGATTGGCCGGGCTGCATTTCAAACCATTGTAAAATACTAGATATTGATAGTACTCTGATGACATCACAACTACAAGTTCATTTAGCAGTGCTGTGGTGGTTTGTAATGAGAGAATAAAGCAACAGAACAAGAGAGGAGCGCGTTATCACGAAATAACACATTTAATTTCTGATGATTAAAATCACTGTAATGCTTGGCCATTTGTAGCATATTGCTCTACATCTACTCTGTACCAAACGTGGCGCTGTTGGATAGCGTAGTGGTGGACACTGCTGTCTTCCATGTGAACCAACTAGGGTTCAGTTTCCCAAATGAGAAAGAACACCAAGTACGCAAACCATGCACTTGAGTTAAAGCAGAGATGCCCAAAGTAAAATATTACGCCAGTAATATAGTAAAGTTTTTTCTAAAGATTGCATCTGTAGGCGTCTGTTCATAAACATAAACCAGCCCAAACTCATTTACTATAAAATGAAATGGTGTTTGTAGAAATTCAGAAAAAAGCCGCGTCAGTCTCGACTGCATATGTGGACATATTTCTATATTGTGCTCTATTTACACAAAGTTAGGTTAGTTCATCATTTATGTTGAACAGACTCTCCCAAAGTTTTACGCTGCTGCGCTGACGTTGAACCGCGTGCTGCACTGGGTCGGTATGACCAACAGGTCAAAACCAGCTCTAAACAAAGTGACCGCTGGGCCCTGATTGGTGCTCTGGCTTTGCGTTTCTTTCGTTTTGACATGTTACGTTTTTATACACACAGAAACCAAAAGGAACGACAGATTTCTCAAAATGTAGACGGAAAAAGTCGGATATTAGACTCTGAAATGTAGTGGAGTGAAAGGAAAAAGTCGCCCAGAGCGGAAAAACTTCAGTACAGATACACCAAAAATACTAAAGTACAGAAACTAATTACATTTACTCAGTTACTCAGTTACTGTCCACCACTGAAAATAGGACCTTTAACTAAGGCCCTTTCATTAAAGAATATTACAGATAATAAAAATGCCATTAGGCACTAGTCATTAGTGACACTTGGGGGCAGTCGTGAGCTGGAGGTTAGGGAACTACCCTTGCAACTGGTTTGGTCCCCTGAGCTGACAGTCTGTGACTGAGGTGCCTTTGAGCAAGCTACCTAACCCCCAACTGCTCCCCAGGCACCGTGGATAGGGCTGCCCACTGCTCTGGGCAAGTGTGGTCACTGCCCCCTAGTGTGTGTCTTCACTAGTGTGTATGTGGTGTTTCACTGCATGGATGAGTTAAATGTGGAGGTGAAATTTCTCCATTGTGGGACTAACAAGGGTCACTTAATCTTTAGCAGACTACACAGCTAACTCAAAAAAGGAACATAGGGAGACGCATGAAGACGGTCAGTGAGGGTCCAGGCCAATCCAGCAGGACCTCACCTTTCATTGTTGCGGTTCTGTTCTCAGGAAAGAGCCACTGGCATGCTGACCATCAGCTGAGGGGGCTCCAAAGTGGCTGTATGAACAGTAACTTCCTGCCACTGGTATGACCTCCTGATGGACACAGCCGTGGGAACGACACCAGGCAGCGTGACATTACTGATGAACAGCGGGTTATGAACAATGTCAGTGTCACAGGCTGATGCTGAGACAGTATCTCCAGACTTATCTGCAAAGATAACTGCACAGTCAGGTTTTCCACAGGGGAATTCTGCAGCTCCTCTGTCTCTCTGACAGCCACAATATGCTCTCCCATCAAACGCAGTGAAATGAGCCGCTACAGGACAATGGATCATGCACGGTGTCTGACACAGCCGCCTTCAAGAAGCGCAAACAACAAGACTGATGCGTAATTACAACAAGCAGAGCGAGGAAAAGGAGAAATGACCTGAAGCAACTAATCTGCTGCATGTCGAAGCCTAAATGGACCGTGAAAATCAAATCACAACTGTTTACTGAGAGTGTTATAACACAGGCAAACTCAAATCTGATTTATTTACATTATTTATTTATTTACTTCGACTGAATTCTGAGTCAAAATGACATGGAAGATGATTTTTACCATTCTGATTAAAAACATGTGTGTATGTTGCAGTGGTGGGCAGTAACGAAGTAAATGTAATTGGTTTCTGTACTTAAGTTAACTTTAAGTATCTGTACTGAAGTTTCTCCATTCTGGGCGACTTTTTCCTTTCACTCCACTACATTTCAGAGTCTAATATCCGACTTTTTCCTCCTACATTCTGAGAAATCTGTCGTTCCTTTTGGTTTCTGTGTGTATAAAAACGTAACATGTCAAAACGAAAGAAGCGCAAAGCCAGAGCACCAATCAGGGCCCAGCGGTCACTTTGTTCAGAGCTGGTTTTGACCTGTTGGTCATACCGACCCAGTGCAGCACGCGGTTCAACGTCAGCGCATCAGCGTAAAAAAAAAAATTGAATCATTTAATAATGATTTAATAATCATTTCATCTTTATCTTGTTTTCATAATCATTCACAGCCAAAATCAGAACTGAAACTAAAATTCGATGAATCGCCCAGCCGTACCCAGCATACCACTGTTGTCGGGTGAAAACCTCGTATCTCCAAAACGGGAACTTTACAGGAGAAGGAAAAAACATGCTTTACTTTTAATGGAAGTCAATGGAACCAGAACTTTTTCCAAGTCATTTTGGGCCGTGTTTTTTGGTCCATTCTTTATAAAATTTCCACACAATGTAAAGAGGAACAGGCATTTTCAGATTATGTCAAAAACTGAAAAAATGACAAAAATGGAAATACAAGGTTTTGCCATATCATATCTAAACTATGCTGGATAATTGATGAAAATTCAAATGTTGCACCAGATGGGTATCAGCCAATATTCTAGAAGGACTTGAATCTGATCAGATCGAAACACCCGAAGAGCACTGAAGAACATTCTCAACTTCTGAACCGCTTATTTGTTTATCTTGACATCTCTCTTTCCGCAGGGTGGGCATACCAGAAGTCACCTTTTCTAAAAACACGACTGAATGCAAATGCACACAGGACATCAATATGCGCATCCACTGCATGACCATATTTAGAATATTTCAAGCCTTCTCACCGATCGTATCTGAATTTAGTTTGAGTGCAAACAGCTAACCACAGCCCACTGTCATTCAGTGGTGGTTTTCTATACTTCCTTTTTCTGTCTTTTGCAGCAAGACAAATTTACTTCAGTGGATGCATTAGTAATGCCTAGAGCCAAGACACTCTCAGAGTAGCGCCCCAGCCCAGCAGGCTATTTATTCAACTAGGAACAAAGGTGACACAGCACTGGGGCCTGGCCCTCATTCAGTCTAAATATCCACATATTCACTGGCTCTTATTCACTGCTTTATGGGTTTTAAACATCATTTCTTCCATGTGAGCATCTTTCTTTTTAGACATGAAAAACTGGTGGGTGAACAACAGAGACTACCCTTTCATGGCTAGTTTTACTGCCCTTAACTACAAATCTAGAAGGCCAAAATGGGTTGAAATCTGCTTTTATGGCAAAGGTTTTGGTAGGTAATGCTTCTTCTCATACTCAGATGTTACTACATTTAGCACACACAGATATGTCCCCTGAGCTCCTACAGGCCGAGATCTGCCTGTAGAGCATCAAACATGTAGAAAACATTTGAACCTTAGATGACCTTGCATGTGGGCATCAACAGGCTTCGTTTGGCTCTGTCCATCCCATTCAACCCCAGGCCTCCAACATAATATTATGAATAAAAAAGAAAACTTTTATTACTAGCTAAACACTTTTACTCATAACTGTTCTAAACTAAGTTCTAAGTTCTCAAAGGATGTCAAAAAGGAAAGGGTCTTCAGATGCTGAGCTTGTGGAAGAAGGAAAAAGGCTTCTTTTATATTTCAACATCAGGCGGCACAGGGTCTCGAGAGACCCCACTGGGCAAATACAGTCTTCTAAACAACAGTTTATATGCCATTTATCTGGGGTAATTTGATATTGTAAGGGTCCAGCCTGGGCCACCAGCATAGGGCGATGCCAGGGAACTCCAATTCCCAGAAGCCCTCAGGCTGATTAGGCCCAACCTGACATACCTGTGGTCTCCTCTACTTAAGGCTGCGGCAAACAGTAGCCCTTTGTCACACCTTTGTAGAGGGGTAACTGGTACGGTACGCAGCCCAGGTGGGTAATTGAACAAAAAGAAAAGAAAAAATGAAAAGAAAAGAAAAGAAAAGAGGGCTGGAAAAACAAAAGAGACAGACAAACAGCAGCCACAAACTGCTCCAAGCCATACAAAAGGTGTTTGCTCCACTAAGAGCAAGCAAGTGAAACATAAAGTCTGCCTTCCTCTCATAATCACAGTGTCTTTTGTTTTCTCATTATCTTTTATTTCATGGTTCAAGTTCAGCCTTTGTTTGAGCTGCTTTCGGCGTTTCCTTTGTTCGCCCTTTTCCCACCTTTTTATTTCCCGTTCCTTGAGTTATTTTACCCATTGTCGCCTGTGTGTCCCGGAGGCGCAGTGCTAACCCCACGCGCTGCTGATCAGTACGTCCGCGGTTGAAGCCTGGCTCTTTGTCACCTCAACCCTGACGTGCCAGATTCACTCTCCATTGCCTCAATAAGTTTATTCAGCACCCTTTCTCAAGGGTTTTCATCTTTGCACTTGGGTCCGCCTCTCTGCTGTCCCGCCTCCCTGCTCTCCCTCAAATTTTGATTAGCTCGTTCTCTAATAGGTGCATCTCTTCATCCATCAATGCATGTTGAGCTCACTCCTAAAACTGGTTTCAACCGTTTCTTACTAGTCTGATTTCGCCTTTCAAGGTCATCTTGCCCCTCTCTTCTCTGGGTCAGTAGGCACACAAGAATCTCTGTGAACCCAGCAGCTTTCTAGTGTCTAGAACCTCCTATGCAGACAGACTAAGGCCGACTCTTTGTGAGCGAAATGAATATTCTGTTAGCCAGTACTACCTACTTGGTCACTGATGACAATATCTAATCAATTTGATTACTCATTAAGGGAGTATTTATTCAAAATCTCCATCAGATCTGTGCCCTCTGAGATCTGAGATCAGTGCTAAGGAGGTCAAATTCCCACACAACAATAATGTATTTTAGAGCAGAGTGGTTAGTTTCTCTGTGTTCAGTCTGACAGCAGCTTAAACAGATGTTCAACTGCATCAATGAGATCTGCATCAAAATGAAACTACAGGGAATGTTATAACACACATACGTACCAGCAGAATAGGCATGTCATTGAAATTCAGTCTCAAAATGTGCACCGGTTGTCTTTTACAGGCAGCACGCTGACTAGATCTACCTCGCTATTGCTGAACAGCATGTTACGCTTCATTGTTGTAACAGCTTTGAGATTGTGACCGATAACAAACAAACCTCAGAGGGGGAGGAACAAACAACCCAAAGTGTGTTGCTGCATAAGATATAGAAATCCTGAATCTCAAGCATTGAACGAGCAGCAAGGGAGGGCTTCAGTTTAATGGGCAATCAAAATGGTTGAATGCCTAATGGTAAAAGGGGTTAACGTGGATGTGTGTGCTGAGTGTCACTCACCGTCCTGCAGCCGGAGCTGTTTGAGGAAGAGAGGATTCTGCAACACGTTGCAGCGGCCTGGCTCATCCTCCCTCGTCACCAACATCAGATCTGTATAGATGAAGATAGTGACCTGTTTAGAGAGAGAGAGAGAGACTGAATGTTGGTCAGTGTGTCTTGTAATCTACATTCCTTGCCCAGGAGAACACCTGCACATTTCTTGTGCATTCAAGAGAATTAATAGGGATTAATAGTTTGTCCTCCTTTGCCGCAGTACCAGCCTCTACTCTTCTGGGGAGGCTTTTAACACAGGATGGGAGGATTCAACTGCATTCGGCCACAAGAGCATTAACAGGGGTGGACAGTAACTGAGTAACTGAGTAACTGAGTAAATGTAATTAGTTTCTGTACTTTAGTATTTTTGGTAAAACTGGAAACTCAATATAGCAGCTCAATCTGAATAATGTACATATTGTAGCATGTTTGAGAAACATTTTGGCATGCTGGTTTTAGGTTATGTGTTCTCTAGCATTTACTGCACTTGGATCATTTTGTTATTGTAGATATCGTGTATCGAATTAGAAGATAAGCACCACGAGATGTAGAGTTTTAATTATATCTGAGTTAAAGAGATTCATTTTCAGATGTTTGTTAAAAGTGAGCACTGAACTTGACTGCCTAATAAAAGGTGAACTGAGCTCCACAGTTTAGAAGCGGAATAAATGAAAGAGTCTCGCCCTGTTTTCTGTATATTACAGAGGGCATTTGTAGAAGGCCACTATCTGCAGATCTTAGATCATGAGCTGGAACATAAACAGGTTATTTAGAGCTTTAAAACTAGTAGCAGAACCTTAAAAAGCCAGTGCAGCTCTTTTAAAATGGGAGTGATGGGATCTCTCTGTTTTGTTTTCATTAGGATGCGAGCTGCCGCATTTTGTACGAGTTGTAAAGGATGCCAGATGATCCTGTCCCCCCGCAACTTATTCCAGCTCATTCCTGTGGACCCCAAGCTGCTCCCAGGCCATCTCGGAGATATACTCTCTCCAGCAGGTCCTAAGACGTCCCTGTGGTCTTGTCCCAGTAGGCCATGCCTGGTACACCCCCACCTGGAGGCATCAAGGGGCCATCTGAACCAGCTGGCTGCTCATTCTTTCTCAATCTTTCGGTCATTACCCACAGCTCATAACCATAGGTGAGGGTTGGGATGTAGACCACTCCTTAAAAAGAGAACCTCTTCACCACTACATTCCAGTACAGTGACCACATTACTGCTGCCCTGTCCTATTCCCAGTTGTAAAAGACTTTTATTAGGAAGTCCAGTAAGAAGACCATTACAGTGATCAACTCTGATTGTAACAAATGCCTGAACAAGTTTCTCTGTGTCCCGCCAAGAAAAGGCTGAACTTCAGCGATATTTCTCACATAATATAAAGCTACTTTAGTGACCGTGTTTACATGCAGATAAAACAGAGCTCAGAGTCTAAAATAACACCCAGGTTTCCTACTTCAGGTCCGGTATATGAAGCTAAAGAACCGAGTTTCTCATAAATCACTTTTCTGCACCAACAATCAATATCAAAAACAGTTCAAGCTCAACGTAGGTGATGCATATCGTGTATCATAGAAACGTCTTGAAGAACCGTGATGGTTTTCCCTATCATACACCCCTAATCTGGATATTTTCAGACATATACATTATCAGGAATTAACAGCACACAAACCAGAAGAACTGGCAACCTGACGTCAAGTTCAGCATGGTCTTTTCATGAATGGGCTCAAAACAAAAACCACACACACACCTGTTTAATATTTCATCAGCACGAAGATACAAAAATGAAATTTGCATGTCGTGTTTCTGCATGACTGATCAAATAAGAGGTGTTACTTATTAATGAGCTTTACGGTATTCAACCCCTCCTTCTATGCACAACACAGCAATTTATTCTTAATCACCGCAGCGAAAGATTCACAGGAAGGTCAGGGGGCACATGAAGCCAAATCTGCTCGGTAAAGGCTGCCCGGGTGTACGATGCTTTAGTCTGAGGCTAGAAACGGGGTTTTGATTGAATAATGGAGGAGGAATCTCCCAGTGCCATGTGCTAATGTGCTCTGGCGTGCTGCTGTAACTGCTAAGGCAGTAAGCCTATGGAAACGTGGACTGAATAATTTAAACCTTACAGAAATTCCCAAAGAAACAAGTTAAAGGCAAAGTCAACAACATGCACTTCGTGACACAGTTACAGACTGTAGTCCATCTGTTTCTCTGATACTCTGTTACCCTGTTCTTCAGTGGTCAGGACCCCCACGGACCCTCACAGAGCAGGTACTGTTTGGGTGGTGGATCATTCTCAGCACTGCAGTAACACTGACATGGTGGCGGGGTGTTAGTGTGTGTTGCGCTGGTCTGAGTGGATCAGATTCAGCAGCGCTGCTGGAGATTTTAAACACCTCAGTGTCGCTGCTGGACTGAGAACAGTCCACCAACCAAAAATACCCAGCCAAACAGTGTCCTGTGACCACTGATGAAGGACTAGAGGGCGACCGACAGATGAGCTGCCGTCTCTGACTTTACATCTACAAGGCGGACCGACAAGGTAGGAGTGACTAGTAGAGTGGACAGTGAGTGGACACAGTGTTTAAAAACACTGCTTTGTCTGATCCACTCGCACCAGCGCAACACACACTAACACACCACCACCATGTCGTATATACATACACACACAAAGATCTATATGCATGTATATACAATATGTTCATATGTTTACACACCTGGGCTATTAAAATTGCAGTATTTATCATTTGTCTCAATTTGTCATGTTTTCAAGCTTGCTTATTACCACAGCCCTACCATTTACACAATCTTATAAGACAGCAATTCACCCAGCCTGTTTTTTAGGGGATTTTAAAGTTTGAAAATAGCCTGAGAATTTTATTTTGGCTAATCATAATAGCTATTCATAAGTCTGACAATACAAAATGAATGCAGGTCAGTATGAATTAACTATGGGCAGCGTGCTTAGCTCAACTGACAGCCAGCCAGCGAGTCTAGGAGGATGGGGACCCTCGCGTGAGTTTACTGAATCTGGGGCAAAACTGACACACACCCACACACACACCACCCACTCAAGCTCTCCCAAAACATGGGCTCTCCCGAGCAGCCTTCCTTCCTGAACAGTTTGGGATTTGTTTTTGGCAAAGCCGCTTGTGACAGAAGCCACATGTTCCACCACACCCTTTAATAAGCAGCAGGGATGGACCGTCCTGCAGAAGGCTGGCTGCGCGCCATCATACATGTCGGCCTGTTCTCGCTGAGTGATAGCGAAACAGAACAATCCCTGATTGCCTGCAGTGCCGAAGCGGAATTTCAGGAGGTTCCGGCAGTAAAGAGGAAAATATATCTGTTGTCAGAAGTTTTATTCTTTTAAAATGTTCTCAGTGGTTTTCAGTGCTACTTTTCAATCAGCACACTCTTATCTAACAACTACGTTTAGTATAATAAGGCAAAAAGAAGAGTTACGTCAGCAATGAACACCTAATGTGCCCATTTAACTTTCTATTATACACTTTTATTCATAATCACATTTGGATTTCATACTGTTCTCACACTTGGGCCCAGTCCCATTTCTTCCTTTTACCCCTACCCCTTGTTTTTGAGTGTCACCCTAAGCCCTTGGAATTACAAGGGGTAGTGGTTGAAGTCTTGCCCTATGAAATGGGAGCTTCAAATAAAGAGCATCACTTCATTAACAGCTACCAGCGCTGCTCTGTGGGCGACCCTGCCCGTCTGCAGGGACAGCAGAGGAGGGGAAAGTTCAGCTCCTCACTGCTGGGCTTTAGTTACACTTAGGGATCAGATGCCTTCAAAGAGGGGGGCAATTATTTATTATCAACCCAATTATTCTTCAGTGATATGAAGCTGAAGTCAGACATTCACCAGATTCTTGTTCAAATTTTCCTGTTCCACCTTAAATGGAGCAGCAGTTACATTCTGGCGCTTCAGGCGTCAGAACTGCTGGACTATTTAAGGTGGAACGGGAAAGTTAGCTGGCTAGAGACCGAGGCATTAGCATAATATTAGCGATTTGTATGCTTGTTATGACCAAAATACACTGAAACAACACTAAACTAAAGAGAATACAGTGGTTATCGTACATTTTTAATGGAGAAAATTCTCACATCTGTGGGCTTCTTTGGTCGCTTGTTCAGCCGTCTTGCCGGGTTTTTCTTTTTTCCTCATATCTCTGTTTGGAGTCTCTGAAAAACCTCAGTTTGGAGGGTCATGTAGCCCCAACACTTCACCCTGCCCCTCTATCTCAACAAGAATTGAGACACCCTACCACCCAGAACATGAACGAATAAAACAGAGGGTCAAGGGCTCAGTGGGGTGAAATGGGACTGGGCCTTAGACTCTCAATGTGTTACTATATTCTCCAGCTACTCCATAGCGCCCTCTGCTCCCTTTAAATCTGCCTGGCAGATGGATCTTGGTGTTAGTCTATCTGATGAGGTCTTGGAAGAAGGAGGTTACACTTTTGTTCAATGCAATTCAATTAAAGATCATCCATAGACTTTGCAACTGATGTAAGGCAGCTAACAGAACGTTTGGTTGTACCTTTTGGTTCTGCTGGAAAATCTTTTTCTGGCTTTATTTTTATTCTGGTCTTTATTTTGGCTGTATTTAATTGGTTTAGAAGTGAAGAAGAGAAATTTCTACTGACCCAGTATTGGCTCTAATCAGTTGTTCGGTAGCCTCACTTTCCTTCCCACATAGTCAACAGTGGGCGTTAATGTTTGGCATGATTTTGGTAAGAAGGCTTTATTCTCCGTCCTCTTAATGTGAAGTTTGCATGTTCTCCTCCTCCGGTTTCCAGACTCTCCCAAAACTTTACACTGCTGCGCTGACGTTGAACCGTGTGCTGCACTGGGTCGGTATGACCAACAGGTCAAAACCAGCTCTAAACAAAGTGACCGCTGGGCCCTGATTGGTGCTCTGGCTTTGCGCTTCTTTCGTTTGGACATGTTACGTTTTTATACACACAGAAAACAAAAGGAACGACAGATTTCTCAAAATGTAGGAGGAAAAAGTCGGATATTAGACTAATACTTAATGGAAATACTTCAGTAAAGCACAGATACATGAAAAAACTACTTAAGTACAGAAACTAATTACATTACTTAGCTACTGTCCACCATATGGTTATAAGGCTGCTTAAGTAACAGTAAAACAAAACATGGTGATTTTGTATCAGAACTCTTTTGAAATGTTTCATGGACAGTGTGTGAGCTAATTCATTACAGGATAAATATAAAAGTGCCTAAATAGACTCCCACACTTCTACACACACAGAGTTAAAGGTTATCCTATGCTTTACGCTTAAACCGTGAAAAAAAAAAGCCCCTAAGCAACACCAAGACAAGCAGAGCTGAGCTTTCACATCCTGTGTTAAAACATAACAAACGTGCACACAGGCCCCTCCACACTCAGCCCACCCTCTCATTACAGTAAAGGTACACTATATGGCCAAAAGTTTGTGGACACCTGCTCGTCCAATGTTTCTTCCAAAATCAAGAGCATTAACAAGGAGTTTGTCTCCTTTTGCTGTGGTAACTCTCTCTAGTCTTCAGTGAAGGCTTTACAATGAATGTTGGAACACTGCGGTGAGGATTTGATTGCATTCAGCAGCACTAGTGAAATCATACTGGATGATTAGTTCTGGGTGGCAAGCACCACTCCACCTCATCCCGAAGGTATTGCACGGAGCTACATCACTCTAGAGAACGCAGTTCCACTGCTCTGCGGCTCAATGCCGGGGTCCATACACCTCTCTGGTGACGGCTTTTTAAGAAGCTGTGTCCACAAACGTTTGGACATATAGCGCATATAGTTATCGTATAAGGGGCTACTCTTTCTATTGCGTTTACAAGCAAACACGGAGCAAATGACCCCAGCAACAGCATTACTCAAGTCAATGGTGCGACCAGTAACATCCGTGATGTCAGTGGTGTAACCAGTTAAAGTCCTGTGGATGTGGTGCAACATTCCTTATCTGCAGCCATAATAAGAAATTAAAACGTCCGGTTTTAAACCACAACAAAATGTCTGTGCTCCACTATATGATTATAGCATAACCATATCTAAGTTGGAAACTCCCTTTCCGTTGCAACCAGTGTCACTACACTCTGTAGCGCAGGTACTGTCTTTCTGTCTGTCTCCGTCTCACTCACACACACACACACACACACACACACACACACACCTTATGTAACTTTACACCATAAGGTGTACCTTTATGGTCAAAGGGTCAGCTGTTTGTATAATTTATATGTCAAGAAAGAACGTTAAAACACAACCATCT
>NC_051233.1:4884844-4899844 GCF_015220715.1 Pygocentrus nattereri | reverse complement strand
CCTCTTCACCACTACAGTCCGGTACAGTGACCACATTACTGCTGCCGCCTGTCCCAGCCTGCGGCCGATATCACCGCCCCTCTTCCTATAACTCGTGAACAAGATCCCGAGATTTTTAAACTCCTTCATCGCCATTCTGAAAATTTAAAAAGGGAGGTACCAGAGCATTCTTCCCTCGGCAATAATCCTTTATGAATTTGTCTGACCCAAAATTTAAGAGAAATACTGGCAGATGAAACCGGCATCTACTGTATAGTAGTACTGTATCCCATAAACTGTATAGATTTGTTTGTATGTTTACTTGGTCTATTTGTTCAAACAACAGACCAAGTCAACATAATTGAAAGGAATTTCCAAGAAATAAGTGTATTTTTTTTATTGCTGAAAAAAATGCTGCAATACTTTAAAAAGAAAAAAATTTGACCAGCACTGCCCAGACGTTTGCATAGGACGGCATTTCAGTCCATTAATGCTGCTTCCACACGTTTGCCTGTAATGTATGCTGCCTAACACACCAGTGCATTTAAACAACGTCTTTCCAAATACAGACCAATCAGCCCCAACCACAGGTTTGATCCTGATTTATCAAAGTCGGGCGGCGAAAAAACACAGAATTACTACATCGTGCTGCAGACACAACATCAAACAACAAAGAAAGGGAGGAATAAATTGGATTCTGTCTGAAATCCCTCTACAAGGTCCGGAATAAATTGTAGACATTTTGGGAAGACTCAGGTTCAGAAAGTTTAAACCCCCGGGATTTTGCTCCAACTTCCAGGACATTTCCGCTGCTGGTTTGAGCTCATTAGAGAAGGCAGGCAATCAAAACCAAATCCTGGGGAGGATTTTTACTGTCTCAACCTGATCTATCCACCTTTGATAAGCACTAAATAAGAATGTACAGATCTAGAATCACAATTTTATATGTATGTATGCATATATATATATATACATATATATAGATATAGTATAGTAAGTGATGGTCTACTCTATTCTAACTTCACAAATAATTTTGTACCTGCTTTAAAACTTTAATGTAAGTCGAGGGAACCAGACTTTTTTGCCAAGTCATTTTGGGCCGTTTCTTTTGGTCCATTCTGCTTGAAACCTACACACAATGTAAAGAGCAACAGGGATTTTCACATTAAGCCAAAAAACGGAGATACAAAGTTTTCTTCCGACAGCTACATTAACATAATAATATATAATACAGGTACACAAGTGTGTGTTTGTTTTCGGAGCAGGCCACTGGCAGCCGTGGAATGTAGGTGGATGTGGCTGATGTGAGACAGCAGAGGAACGGGTGTGCCGGACAGATCAAAGGTCAAATACCTACATGCTACACATGTGATATGAGATCACAAACGAGCTTGTCTGTCTTCTTCCACCCGTCTGTCCACTCTCTCGCTGGCTTTCTCTTTTTCCCTGTAGCCCTTGCCATCCCGTTTCCTTTACACTGTTATCACAGCAGGTGCCCAGCCTGCCCCACTTCCCCTCAACTCTCTCCAGAGTACAAGCACATCACACACACACAGAGTGGCCTGAATTCAGTGGTACTTAATTCTACACTGTCTCATGTTCTTCTGTGTCAAATTGATACAAATTTTTTTTTAAATATATGCAACACTATTTCTGTGGTCGTGCGTCATCGCTGTATCGTCACGGCTGTGATGTTATTTCACGATAACACACTCCGTCTCGTGTTCTATTGCTTTCATACAACAGTTAAATAAACGAAGAAATGAATGAACTGGCCGTGAACGCGGCGTTTGATATGTTTTAATGTTCAGTTCCTTCCTCCTGCCTTAACAAGCAGCTTGTTGTCAGACGTGTCTGATCTTCAGAGTCGGACCAAATCAGACTGAGCCATAAAACTGACCCAATATCAGGTTCAGCTCAGTTTGGTCAGTTTGTCCAGATCAGTATTAATGTTGTTTTGTTCCAGCCGGTCTGTAAAGCTTCTTACAGCCCGTTTAGTTTGGCGAATGGTGTTGGGTTCATTTCTGGCTGATTCCAGGTTGTTCAGCTGTTCTTCTGTCACAGCTGCCGACTGAAAAGCTGCTCAGTGGTGACGACAGTTTGGGAATTTAGCGTCGTCTCGTCTTCAGAGTCGGAACAAATCGGCTGTCGGTCAGATGTGGTCTTAACAGTGTCCGTTTTCTGTTTGTGGCAAAGTAAGAAGTAAAAATGTTCAAATGGCTCAAGCAGCTCCTACAGCTGTCAAAGTCGTTGCTTAGCAACGGCGTCTCAGTGGAGTGATACAGTGTGGGAAAAAAACGCTATTATGGCAAAATAACAGCACAGCTAGAACGCTTCTCAACCAATCAGCTTGTGTGGCCGAAACTAACTGTTGTATAAAATAGTGGACTGACCTTTTAACTCTATGTTCAGTTGATGAGTGGATGGAAATATTTGAAATGTTCTGAAATCTCAGTGACACTTTATTTTGAGTGGTCCTGTTTAGATGAAATAAACACTCAACAGACTTTCAGCGACATATCAAAAGCACATGAGGGTTAGGATTAGGTTCCCATTTACATTTACAGCCTTTAGCAGAAGCTCTTATCCAGAGCGACTTACAAGAAGTGCTTTGTCTATCTAGAGAAAGTATCTTTGCTGGTTACCAGTAGGTTAGAGAGAAAGACAGTCCTGAGCTCAGATACCGCTAATAACAGAAAGTCCCTGTAGATCCCCAGAAAAAAGGAAGAGCAGTGCAATACAATACAACACACAAGTGCAGTACAATACATGACAATCAACACTTAATTCAGTGAGATTCAAAGAGATTTAGGGTTGAGGTTAAGGTTAGATTTAGGATTAGGGCCACGGTGAGGATTAGGATTAGGTTTTGGGTTGAGGTCAAGGTTAGGGTTAGGTTTAGGGCCACTTTCGCTCACTCAGGCTCACTTTTGATGAATACTGCTGAGAATCATGCTAAATCATTTGCATTAGCTTCAGCCTTATCTCAGGGTGTTCTACTGACCAGGCAGAGCGGGACGCTCATGTGATCCCTGACTTCCTTTTCTGTTCCCGCTCTCAGAAAGACGACGTTAATGTATCTGCTCCACTGTTCTGCAGTTTCCTACTGATTGTTAAAAGCAGACTGGGAAAGGTGGGAGACAATGCAGCTCAGGAAGCCAGTGGGGATAAGGGTTCACTGTAGTGAATGGGGAGTGAAGGTGGAGAGATACAGTAAGCTGTCTGGTAGAATCTGATGAATTATGATGATCCCTCTTTAAACACAAACTGTCCATAACAACACTTACTGCTTCAAGCTTACTTGTCTGGGCTTCATTCCAGTTATCCCCGCTTATTTTTCAGCGATAAGTGTTTAGGGTTTGGACCAGGTTTAGGAGTGCAATCAGGTTTAGGTATTGGGTTGAAGGTTAAGTTTAGGGTTAGAGTCATTTAGGTCCAACTCAATCCTTGTCCCTACCACTTAACCCTTAGGGTGTAATGAGAAAAAAGAAGGGCAGCAAGAGCAACCAAAGAAACCCACAAACGTGAGCATTTTCCTAGTGAGAAAAATACAACAACCATTGTATTATCTTAGTTTGATGTCATTTCAATGTAATTTGGTTCTTTTCTTCAGAGCAAGCATTAAAAATTACTAATAGTATGCTAATGCTTTGGTTGATAGCTGGCTAAATTTCCCATTCCACCATAAATAGTCCAGCAAACACCTGAAGCACCGCAATGTAGCATCTTCTC
Source organism: Pygocentrus nattereri (assembly GCF_015220715.1). NCBI lineage: Eukaryota > Metazoa > Chordata > Actinopteri > Characiformes > Serrasalmidae > Pygocentrus > Pygocentrus nattereri. Next base: position 4,896,133 of record NC_051233.1, on the reverse strand, counting down.
CCCATCTTCTCCCAACAGGAAAATTCCAACAGGAATAGTTGACTTCAAGTTCACATCACAGAAGAATTAGCGGTGGGTGATAATAAATAATTGCCCCCTCTTTGAAGGTGTATGATGCCCTATATGTAACTAAAGCCCAGCAGTGAGGAGCTGAACTTTCCCCTCCTCTGCTGTCACTGCAGATGGGCAGGGTCGCCTACAGAGCAGCGCTGGTATCTGTTAATGAATTAAAGCTCTTTTTATTTCAGGGTCCTATTTCATAGGGCAAGATTTCAACCACTACCCCTTGTAACTCAGTTCCAAGGGGCAAGGAGACACACAAAAACAAGGGGCAGGGGTAAAAATGGGACTGGGCCTCAGACTAAGTCAGAGTTGTGTAATTAAGGTACTTATATGAATGTAACTTAACAGGTTAAGCATCTACAAAGCAGTTACAGTAGCTAAAACTCATATATAGACTGACAGGGTGCTTTTACTGGTTACCGTTATGCAATATAACAAAACATGAGTTACAGAGTGTCAGGCAAGGGTAAGCGATATGGTCAAAAAACATCAAAATACTTAAAAATACTCAATATGCATCACAATATTTAATATTTTTGAGTTTGGAATGTACAAAATGTGCCTGGGAAACAGCATCTTTTAAAAAATCTGATGAAAAACTACAAATAAACTGTATAAGAAGGAGCACAAGGCAAGAACAAAGAAACAATCGGTCAGTAATCGAAGAACAAGTAAGATGACGCAGCAATGTCCAGATGCAGCCATGCAGCTATTACAAACTGCTTGTTTTTGTTTACAAGCGCTCTAAAAGTGGTCTAAATCCATCTTTTTATGATCCGAAGTTGATCGGAGAAAAGCACAATTGATCTACTGCTACATTTAAGTATGTATCCTCAATCTTTGACGACACATGCTCCTCATCCTCGCTCTGTACAGTTTAGCCCTTTCTAGAACCTTGACCACCTATACTGCCTAATTTCAGCAGCGGCTCTTTCAACCACCCTCTGAACCCTCCTTAAGCTCATTTAGAGAGAAAGAGACAGACAAGCACACCCACATTAAATCCCACACCCACAGCATCATCTCTCCCTCCGCCTCCTCCTCTGCTGTAAGCAGTGCTGCACCAGATAATGAGGTGGCATCAAAAAGATGTGCCTCTGCTGCCAGGTGGGTTTCTTATTTAGAGGCTGTGAACGCCAGTCCGCTTACATGAAATCAAAACACACAAAACACACCCTGACTAGAACACAGTACAGACCGCTTTCAGCCCCTGTATTACCTTTGTTCCCTCTTTAACCCCTTGAATTCAAAGGGGGCTGCATGTGGCCCCATGTTTGAGATCCTCAGTCTCACAGCTTAGTTTCATAGCAGTATCATTCATCTCATAGAGACCCTCATCAGTAACTCCTACCTTGAAGGAGAGATGCTTGCTTTCATGCAGAATCATCTCCTCTGATATCACCAGTGTTCTGGTCGGGTTACACAAGTCCAGAGGCTAAAAGAGACAAAAAAAAAAAAGATGGGGATCATTAGCAAACAGCTTAGACCATCAGCTCTGTGACTCTCGGTCTGTCCTATGGTGGTTCTCTCAAGCAAAGCAAGTGCTGTAGATAAACTCACGAGTGTCGGTTCCATATTAGAGCAGTGCTGAAAAGAACAGAGGCTGTGCTGTAGTTGATGAACTGAACTCAAAAACTTCGCTCTGCATTCAACCCCCCACACTTCGAAATGCGCCGATGGGCCGATAGGCTGTCTGGAAAAGCAGCTCGTTTCTGACCACGCTAGGCTAAAAGCGGCATATGCTGTTGCACACAGAGCGAAAGAAGAGTGTGAAACAGCCACATCCTTTTCTGGAGGTGGACTAATGCACTATAGAGGCATGGGAATGCAAGCTAGTGGCATGAGCAGGAAGCGTGGGCTGGGGGACGTTTTCTAGAGACCCTTTTACTTGTGGTTTGTCGCAGGTTAGTGCACAAGAAAGTTCTGCTTGCATGTGCTCAAGAAGGTTTTTCACTCACTTCAGTCACTACCTACGCTAATAAGCCGTCTGCTCGTTCATCAGAAGTTAAATTGTCTTTGCAAAGACCTTTAGACATTTCCCTTACGGACATAATAGGGCTGAGCGAAATGGATCGAGATAATCTGCGTGAAATTTATTCAGAATTTCATTTGAATGGATTACAATCCTACTGATGCTCGCGAAAGCCCAACGAAGCAGAAAACGTTTTAGCCTTTTCACACACGTAGAAGTGTACACAGATCACAAGCACAGGAGCTCTTATTTCAGAGCGTCAAACGAGGTTAAGTGTCAAACAGCATAAACATTTATGCAACGGAGACAAACAACAGAATGAAGTTAACCTGTAATGGAAGCTTGTACCTCAACATTTCGCATCATGCATGTCTAAATCACTAAACGCCTGTTTTAAGCCACATTAAGGTGTCAAGTCTTCCCAAAAAGACTTGGTTCCTAAAACTGTCCAAATCTATAAAAACTGACGTAAAAGTGGTAAAAACTGGTAATCCTAAAAACTTTAGCAAGCTTCAAGCCTGAACTTAGTCCATTTTTATAGATAACAGTATGTCATACGAGTTCAGCAACCCGAAAAGCGCGTCTAGTTGAGATTACTTAACTTGGTGTTGAGACAGATGGGTGATGAATCAGCCATGTAGTTGCACGGCCCTAACTGGTGAGGTGTAAGCTTCCATTACTTACCCTCACAGTTCCTAAACTAAATTACAAAAAGCTGATTCCAGGCAAACTTTGGCGTCTGGCTGACATGGTCAAGAGCTGAGTCAAATTTGACAAACTCCCACATTAAAATCACTTCACTGATGTCTAGAAAATCAGCAACCCTCTAATCAGCTCTTGCACAATATCTCAGCCAGACAGCCAGACAGGAAGGAGGTAAGCAAAAAAAAAGAAGAAAGAAGGCTTTAAGATTGAGTTGATAACATACACAGGGATTTCCTAAAAGGCATGAGACTACTGCTGAATGCTTTACGACAGACAGACAGACAGACAGACAGACAGACAGACAGACAGACAATGATTGCTTTTTCCAGAGAATCACCTGCACAAAGATGGGGAAGATGAGTATTTTGGGGGCCACTTTGACGTAGGTCCCATAGTTGGCATGTGTTGGGACGTGGGACCTCACAATGGTGCAGTTTTGGTAGTTGGCGAAGTTGGAGCTCTGCTGGAAGGTCCCAGCCGAAGAAGCTTTGGCCTTGCTGTTGGCAGAGCGACGCAGGAAGCTGGTTCTACTGGCCAGGCTGGGGGCAGCCTGAGCGCTGGACGACTGGGGCTGGGGCTGGGGCACGCTGGCCTGCCTCGGGTACATCCTTCCTGCTACAACACAGCAGAACAAGACACATGAGGCAAAGCAGCAGTCCTCTCTAATATAAAAGTAGCAGGGGTGGGAATCTCTAGGCTCCTCACGATTCGATTATGACTCAGAGTCTATAGACTTTTTCTCTATACAGGATTTCTATTTTCTCACTGTCTGAGGACTTGGTACTTTTTAAAGTAAAGTATCTGTAATGATCTATAATGAATTTACCTCCAATATCTTTTATTAATAAATCAAATGGAAGTGATGTGGCGAGTGAACTGGAAGGCTCTCAGTCAGTGCTCTTGTTTGGAGCAGTTGAGACGCTGCCGCCACTCATCTGTGATAAAATGCGATGTTAGGGTGAAATAACATCCTGTGGTAATGGACGTCCAGGTTTTAGTAACTAGTCTCGTTGTAGAGGTGGGGGGGGGGTCACTGTGTCAGTACAATATCTTCGAGACAGGACGTGTGCAGCACAGTGCGAAAGCCCTGGTTTTCGACTAAGAACTGGAGTACAGACTGCAGGTCACATAGCAACACAGTCTCGCCTGGCTAGCAGCGTAACGAAAAGGCAAAGAGAGAGATTTAAGATGAACATTTGGAGACGAATGGACTTGTTTGCATTTATAAGCAGCGCAGGTGGTTTCCTGGAACGTTAAATCTGCAACGAGAGATTGTCACACACTAAAAAGTTGTGCAGATGAAGTCAGTTTCTCTTTCGAATTTACCCGTTCCGCCTTTAAATGGTGCCAAATTTACATTCTGCTGCCTCAGTCAGAATTTAAGGTGGAACGGGAAAATTCAAACAAGAAGCCGGCGAATAAGAAGCGACTTCAGCCTCGTAAAACAGTCAGAAACGTTTTGCAAGAAACTATTCAAATTTTGAGGAAAGTTTTCTGGCGGAGATGGGAGGAAAGTGGCTGTAGCTAAAGTTTAAAGCAGAGCAAAGTAACACTGTTTGAAAAAAAATCAAATTTTAATATTTATCAATTTATTCCGAATCATCCACGTCTGCATCGCGATGCATCTAAGAATAGATTTTTTTCCTCCACCCCTAGTAGTACGTACATTTCATGAGAGTCCACAATGTGCCTGTATGCAAATGTCATGGACCTGGGGCTGGATTAAGGAAAGTGACCTGAGAAATACAATCTTACAAATGTGTTTTCCTTCAGCTCAGAAAAATAGGTATTCTATGAAAAAAAAACAGATATGTAAGTAAATAATCTCTGCGATGTATTGTGCTTTATTCAAACAGCCACCCAGGCTGAAATATTACAAAGTCAGTGAATTTAGAATCTGTACATCATTATACATCAAGCTCAATAGAGACGAAACAGGAGGGATCCACACTAGAAGGAGTACGCCAAGGCATACATGTTCACGGTCACAAAATATGTGGGTATAAAGTAAAAGACACAAACACGGAACACATTTGATGTCTCTGCCATTATAGTACAACATCACCATGATGGCTTTGTTATTATTATTATCCTGCTATTATTCCTGCTTATAAGGAGGTCTTACCCAGAGTGGCATGGTTGTCTCCATATACTGGCCTCAGAATCTGTAAGATCAGAGAAAGAAAGTCAGTAATAATGATGAGCATTGTGTTATTAACACAATAACACAATTAGCTTTCTGACAAATCAACACAAGCTACTGTCTATTCTGGGAAACAACTTACTTAATTAGTGACGCTGACGTCTATTAAAATGATCAGAAGCACAAAACACTGAAGGTAAACAGTTTCCATCAGGGAGAACCGAGTGGCTCTGAAATCACTTTTTACACACAAGCAAAGTTTCAGTTTCAGATTTATTTACAACTTAGTTCCAAGTTTAAGTTGAATAAAAACTGGCTTTAAACTCAGGATCACAGATGAGCTCCTTTACTATGTTGATCTGTAGGCGTCTGTTCATAAACATAAACCAGCCCAAACTCATTTACTATAAAATGAAATGGTGTTTGTAGAAATTCAGAAAAAAGCCGCGTCAGTCTCGACTGCATATGTGGACATATTTCTATATTGTGCTCTATTTACACAAAGTTAGGTTAGTTCATCATTTATGTTGAACAGACTCTCCCAAAGTTTTACGCTGCTGCGCTGACGTTGAACCGCGTGCTGCACTGGGTCGGTATGACCAACAGGTCAAAACCAGCTCTAAACAAAGTGACCGCTGGGCCCTGATTGGTGCTCTGGCTTTGCGCTTCTTTCGTTTTGACATGTGACGTCTTTATACGCACAGAAACCAAAAAGACAGATAAAAAAAGTAGATATTTAAGTTAAAAAGTAAGAAATTTGGCCTTGAAATGTAATAGAGTGAAAGTAAAAAGTCGCTCAAAATGGAAAAATTTCAGTACAGATACACTAAAAAATGCTTAAGTACGGTGACTAATTACACTAACCTCATTACTGTCCAGCACTGCTGACTGGGCAAAAACTATAATATGGCAACAGAATCTAAACATTGTCCAACCAGAAGTTTTTCCAACAGCTTAGAGTAAAATAATCCTTTTATTTCTTAACGAGTAATGAGGGGAATGACACAGGTAAGGTGAACAAAACAGATATAATAACATGGGTAGAGCACTTTTTTCTGGTTGAAACTGCCAGACAAAGCTCTACACAGAATATGGGATGATATCTGTCCGGTCACTCAGTATATACATCGTGTTTAATCCATAAATTAGCTGAAAGAAAAAGAAACATAAAGCAATGATGGTGGAGAAACTGCATGAAGAAACTGATGCACTGTGCAACCCACAGGCCTACTGACATTTTCAATTCAATCAAACAATTTCTCCCTTTAGTTTCTCTGAACAGTGCTCAAAGATGAGCTCTGGCATTCATTTATTATTATGACTAGGATAAAAAAAGTGACCAGTGACCGCACGAAACCTCAGAAAAGCCACTTCTTGACTCCGTGCCAGACATAATCCCCTTGGCTGACAATTAGTGAAAGTCACAGCAGAATCGTTCCAGGGATCGCCACTTGCTCACCTCCGCTCCGACAAACAAACACAGTTATGAGTCCCTGTGGGAGTGATGGAACGGAAAGGGAGGCAATAACGCAGTGCTGCAAGCATCTCCTGTTGGCAGCAGAGCCAAGCCTCTGAATCAGATTTTTAAAAGGTCAACATGGCAAAGCTTGTGCGTCAATTGTGTGGGACACACTGGGACACTCCTGACCCTTCTGAGCTGTCTGCTCTACAAGGAGACTAATTTGTTTATACCTTGACAGAACATTTTGTCTCATTTAGGTATTATATATACAGAAATACACACACTGATCAGGCATAGCATTATGTTTCTACGCTGTGTGTGTTGTGCTGGTATGAGTGGATCAGACACAGCAGTGCTGCTGGAGTTTTTAAACACTGTGTCCACTCACTGTCCACTCTATTAGACACTCCTTGTCGGTCCACCTTGTAGATGTAAAGTCAGAGGCGACAGCTCATCTGCTGCTGCACAGTTTGTGTTGGTCATCCTCTAGTCCTTCATCAGTGGTCACAGGACGCTGTTGGCTGGATGTTTTTTGACTGGTGGACTCAATCCAGCAGCGACACTGAGGTGTTTAAAAACTCCAGCAGCACTGCTGTGTCTGATCCACTCAGACCAGCGCAACACACACTATCACACCACCACCACGTCAGTGTTACTGCAGTGCTGAGAATGAACCACCACCCAAATAGTACCTGCTCTGTGAGGGTCCATGGGGGTCCTGACCACTGAAGAACAGGGTAACAGAGTATCAGAGAAACAGATGGACTACAGTCTGTAACTGTAGAACTACAAAGTGCAGCTATACAGTAAGTGGAGCTGATAAAATGGACAATGAGTGTAGAAACAAGGAGGTGGTCATGATGTTATGCCTGATCAGTGTATATGTAATATTAACATACCATACATAAGTATATGTATTGTGGCATCAGCATAGCAGGAGACATGGATAAGGCCATGATTCTGCTGCTAGTGTTCTTTTTTTTGAAACACCAGCAGAAAGGCTCATTCACAGCACAAAATTCAGGCAGGGAGGTCACCACCAGCCATAGGCTTCCACCCTGCAGTGGACAACCCCCAACACAAAACACCCACACCGCCAGACACGCTGTCCCCACCGTCATGGTCTTTAACTGGGCTCTGCTTCTCTCGCCATTTACCCTGAAGTTCTTTAAAGCGTTGTTTCAGTCAGACTGCTGCAGGGCACTTTCCCACTTCTGACACCAGTGTGACATCAACAAAGAAAAAGAAGCAAGAAACATTGTGCTTTAAAGTGAATGCTCTTTTAACAGGTAGCAAGGGAGGACCGCCACTCAGTGCTGCTAAAACAGTCGAGATAGCAGGCAGGTCACTGTTCATGGTAGTCTCACAGAACCACACTAACCACTCCACAGCCCAGCAAAGACTGGCACAAAAACATGTGCACATCTTTAATTAAGCCAGAACAACTTATTTTAAAAAGTCTCTCTTACTGCGAGTGCAGCACCTACTGAGACACTCCGCATTTGGCCGCTCTGCATGGCCAAGTTAGACGTGAGATGTCATAAGTTTATTTACGTAACTACATACAAATACACACACACACACACCACACACATAAAGTAGACCTGCTGTGGAGATCACACATAAGTAGGGTCAAATCTATCGGGGCAGAAGTGACAAAAATAAGCACTGAACCCTGAAGTGATGAAAACGGAAGTGATTTGATAAGCGGAGTGATGAGCTGACAAGTGACAAGGCAAGAACAATGCTTTGATGTGTGTCCTCGAGCGAAGGGGCTTTGACTGACATGGTGCCACAAGTTCATGTTAAAGTACAAATGACAGTTCAGAGTAATGAAATCCAGACAGTGAATTCTAAATAAAACATCTCATGCGTTCTTGTCAAGTCAGCGTCTAATCATATCAGCGAAGTTTTAACCATATCACCTCTGACTTCTTAAAAGCTCACAAGAGTTTTCTTGTTGAATCATCTGTGCTGTCAGGAGATAATTTTAGCAATAAGTCAGCATGTCTAGCTTGGGGCCCCTTCAACACCCCATTAACGCGTTTAACATTGAAGCATATCGCTGGTGTCAGAAGGAATCCTCGTATCTCCATTTTTTTACATTTTTCAGTTTTTGACATAATTTGAAAAAACATGTTGCCTTTTACATTGGGTGTAAATTTCATGATGAACGAACTAAAAGAAAAGGCTCAAAATTGCTTGGAAAAAATTCTGGTTTAATTGACTTACATTAAAAGTAAAGTAGGTTTTTTCCTTCTCCTGTAAAGTTATCATTTTGAAGATACAAGATTTTCTGCTGGCAACAGCAATATATTAGAATAATATTCCAAAATGTATTCAGGTCTTGTTTGCTTTTCAAGCAAATGTTTTTCAGCTAACATTACTTTGGCACTTGGCACTGTCCAAGATCACAGGCTAAATGTTTGAGATTGTATGCTTGTCATAAAATATTATCCAGCTAAAACTACAGATATCCTACACTAGGGCTGCCTCGAGTCACCAATCGAGATCAATACATGGCTATTTTTCAGTTTCTGCTATTATTCCATTTGCAAGCATGCTTGTGGTGTCTGGGCCCCGTACTGCCTCTAAAGCACAGTGTTAATAAGGTCTAGTTTCTCCCGTCATAGATTGGACTCATAGTGTGAACAGAGAGCCTGCAAGGTCACTGGGTTATCGTCAGGCTACAGCAGGACATTCCAATGCAGCACAGAACAAGCAGCTTCTGTTACACAAAATCAGTACAGACCAACAAACCCAAAAGACTCCTGAGCTATAGGGCTTACAAGAGCATATGGCACCGAGTTCATTATTTCAATCCATCCACTGAATCCTTGCTAATCTGTCATGCAGATTAACTCTCTCTTGGCTTAGGCAAGCTTTGTAATCTTCAGATATTACAAATGAATGCAATTGTAATTTTTTTGTCATTTCTAAAACAAAAAATCAAACATGTTGTTTTATAAGTAGGTAAAATTTACTTGCTGTCGTGCCTCCTACTGACATGGCTGAGCCTATAGCCAACTCTAACACTCCTCACTGCAGCACGTGACACCGGCCTCTGAGAGATCCACTCACTTGCAGTGACCTCCAGTGACCGCTACAGACCTCAAAATTTCATGTGGCCTTCAGATCAGCTCAAGAACAGCGTAGAGAGCTTCATGGACTGGGTTTCCATGGCCGAGCAGCTGCATCCAAGCATTACATCACCAAGTGCAGCGCAAAGCGTGAAATGCAGTGGTGTGAAGCGCCGCCACTGGACTCTAAAGCAGTGGAGACGTGTTCTCTGGAGTGACCAATCACGCTTCTCCATCTGGAAATCTGATGGACGACTCTGGGTTTGGTGGTTGCCAGGAGAACGATACTTGTCTGACAGCATTGTGCCAAGTGTAAAGTTTGGTGGAGGGGGGATCATGGTGTGGGGTTGTGTTTCAGGAGTTGGGCTCGGCCCCTTAGTTCCAGTGAAAGGAACTCTTAAAGCTTCAGCACCAAGACATTTTGGACAATTTCACACTCTCAACTTTGTGGGAACAGTTTTGGGATGACCCCTTCCGGTTCCAACATGACTGCGCACCAGTGCACAAAACAGGTGCGTAAAGACACGGATGAGCCAGTTTGGGGTGGAAGAACTTGAGTTGTGACCTCAACCTGATGGAACACCTTTGGGATGAATTAGAGTGGAGACTGTGAGCCAGGCCTTCTTGTCCAACATCAGTGTCTGACCTCACAAATGTGCTTCTGGAAGAACGGTCAAAAATTCCCATAAACACTCCTAAACCCTGTGGAAAGCCTTCCCAGAAGAGTTGAAGCCGTTATAGCTGCAAAGGGTGGGCCGACATCATATTAAACCCTATGGATTAAGAATGGGATGTCATTCAAGTTCATATGCGCGTGAAGGCAGACGAGTGAATACTTTTGTAAATACAGTGTAGTTTAGTATGTAAGCCCGACTTTAGCTTAGTTACTTTGTGAAGTATCGTCACTCCCCTGTGCGTACCGAGCGTTTCCACTGTGCTACTTGCTGTTACTTTGTTTATGACCCATTTTCTGTTTATGAACACAATTCTAGTCTTGCCCTGTTGTTTTGCTCATATTCTCTGGTTGTCAAATTTCTGCTCTTGTTTACCGAGTGTGAGTTTGGATTGGCTTCTTGCTATTAAAGTTCTGAACTCAGGCCTCTGCTGCGAGTGTCTGGTTCCGTATGCCACTGTTACACTTGCTTTAATTTGAATTCAGACTTTGTTAGTCCCCTTTTACCCTGTTTTTAGCCGTCAGGACCCCCATGGACCTGCACAGAGCAGGTGGTGAATCATTCTCAGCACCGCAGTGACACTGATGTGGTGGTGGTGTGTTAGTATGTGTTGTGCTGGTATGAGTGGATCAGACACAGCGGTGCTGCTGGAGTAAACATTGTGTCCATTCACTGTCCACTCTATTAGACACTCCTACCTTGTCGGTCCACCTTGTAGATGTAAAGTCAGAGACGACAGCTCATCTGCTGCTGCACAGTTTGTGTTGGTCATCCTCTAGTCCTTCATCAGTGGTCACAGGACGCTGTTGGCTGGATATTTTTGGTTGGTGGACTGTTCTCAGTCCAGCAGTGACACTGAGGTGTTTAAAAACTCCAGCAGCACTGCTGTGTCTGATCCACTCAGACCAGCGCAGTAGATCATTTCAATACAGGGTACTGATAGTAAGCGAGAGTAAGTCCCAGGCTCACCTGGCTGCCAGGGTTGATTGATGACAGGATGATGTAATTGTCCCCGTTGGACGCTTTAACGCGGGTCCCTCTCAGAGTGTGTGTGTGTGTCCTGGCCTCTCCCTCCTCTCTTCTGTCACCCCATGGCACCCCCATGCCGGCAGGTCTGGCACCGTCTGACCCGTTCACCAACACCCTGCGGCTGGCCCGGTGGTGCGCGGGCAGGGGGGGCACTGGGGGAG
>NC_051233.1:4832344-4882344 GCF_015220715.1 Pygocentrus nattereri | reverse complement strand
ATGAACGATATTAATATCGAGTGTGTTCCCACTTTGCTGCCTCTACTCTTCTGGAAAGGCTTTGTATGAGATGTTGGAACATTGCCGTGAGGATTTGATTGCATTCAGAGACAAGAGCATTAGTGATGTCAGGGAATAACGGTGGTTTATTAGCTCTGGGTCACTCCAGTTGATGTCAAAGGAACTGGATGGGGCTCTATCAACTCCAGAGAACCCAGAAGAAGGGCCAATGCCACACCCTTCTAGCCGACACTTGACATTGAGCATGGTGACCTAAGGCTCATGCAAGGCTCTTCCATGTAGAGCCATTTCATGCTTAAACAGTTGCATGGTGAGAAGGTTCTTCAGACTGATGGAAAATGTGTTGTATATGGTTCTCTACAGAATCTTTGGTCTCACTTTATATGAAGTGTCTTTATTAATCATTTAGTTACATGTGAACAACATATGTAACAATAATGTAACTACTAATGATTAAGTTTGTGTGTGGTTGGTTGGTGTAGTGGGTAACACCTCTGCCTTCTACGCTGTAGACTGGGGTTCAATCCCCACCTGGGTAAGCACCCTACACTAAACCTTGGGCAAGTCCTTGGGCAAGACTCCCAACACCACCTTGGCCTACCTGTGTAAAATGATCAAACTGTAAGTCGCTCTGGATAAGAGCGTCAGCCACATGCTGTAAATGAAAGTTGCGTTCACAGATGGATTACGACAGTATATATTTTGTAATTACACAAGTGTATCTTAATAGTTACAACAGGCTGTTCTCTCTCATGTAATTACATAAGGGTAACAGCATAAATGTAATTACACTGGTAACCAGACTGGATTTTTTCCAGCAGTAAAAGGAAGTGTGTTATAACTGACATTAAGACATTATTACACTGTATCTGACAGCTTTCCGAACATTCAGCCAGCATTTATGTTGCTATTGCCATTCTGTAATGTGACAGAACAGCAGACGTCCCCTTATATTAAAATGTAGCTTTTATAACATTAATTCAATATTTCGCATTTAAACCCAAAGCAACGTCTACATTACCACTCTGTTATTACACAGTACCTACATAGTAATTACACATGAACTGTCCACTTATTATAAAGTGTACTATAAAGTTCCTGCGTAGGTGTTATAAAGATACAGTGTAATTACAGGACGGTACTAACCAATGTGATGTGATTAGGTCACCTTGTTTACACAGTTATGCACATAAATATAATGTTACGTAAAACATACCTCCTTTTACTGTTGGAAAAGACTTCTGATCTGTAGTGCATCAAAAAATACGCTTGTGTAATTACATGAGGCAAAACTGAAATGTGTAATAACATAGGCTGGACTTCTGTAATCTATAATCATCTATAACAGTGACTCAATCGTCAGTACTTACATTGTTGTTGCGTACGTTATTCATGTGTAACTACACCGTTACTAGCGACGCTTAATATAAAGTGGGACCAAATCTTTTTCAAAATGGTTCTATTTAGCACCAAAAAGGGTTCCGCTACGGTTATGATGTCACGCAACAGAAGCCTTTTCATACACAACACATTCTCCATCATCTAAACAACCATATCACCATGCAAAGAACCACTTAGGCACAACATGGTTCTAAATAGCACTCATGGTTGTGAATAGACCTTTACTAAAGAACTCTTGAAGAACCATCTTTTTAAAGCCAGTCACTGAATGGAGAAATGTGCACGCCCTGAATATAAAAACCAATAAAAAAGACACTCCACGCCTTGTACATGGTTACAGAGGCACCGGAGCAGTCTGAATGATGGAACATGAGCGGAGAAGGAGGCACTGCTGAGACGGCGCAGAGACACATTCCAGCAGCCAGGGAAATCATTCACCTCATTCACCTTATTGCTCAGTCTGAATCTGCATTTTTCTCATTAAGCAAGAACATCTACTACAGGTTACTCGATGTATGGGAGGCAGAGATGATGAGGCAGTAGCTCAGTGTGGAAAACACACACACACACCTGTTTTACTATCTTTACAGAGGTTTCATTAATTTGAAGGAATATTTCTCCACCTAATCTCTATCTGCTGCGTCTGCATCGTATGGTTGATTACCATAAAAAGTCATTTCAATGCATTTCCCCACGTGTAGAAAAGAACGCCTTATATTTTGCTCTAAAGAAAATAGGCCACGTTCACATTACCAGGCTGAAGTGGCACAAATCCATTTTTTTTGGCCTAATGTGACTCAGATCTGAGCCAACCTGAGCCACTTTCATATGTGGTCGTAGATCAGATATGTATCTGATTCATGGCCATGTGACCTTAATGTGACGCTCAGATCGGAATTCATCTGCTTTTTTTCCCACTGCGCGTGACCATCATTGTGCGTTACCATGGCAACAGCGCCGAACTGACGTTAAAGCCTCTAAACGGTGGAAAAGCAGCTCGTCTCACCTTCTTCTCCTCCGTCTGACTCTAATAATGAAGCTGAGAGCTGATCAGAGTTAATGATCTTCTCAGCGAAGCTCGTTCTGCTCGTTAGTTTGTGCTGATGATGCAGTGATTCAGTCACGTGACGTCACTGAGTGGGAGGAGCTCATGAGGGTCAGTTCAGGCCGGTTCATCACATTAATGACAGATTTATATTACCTTCTTAAACGAGTGTGAACCGTCGTGTCAGAGAGGTCGGATTTGAGCAATGAGGCTGGTAATGTGAACGCAGCTAAAGTGAGTTGACAAGTGTTTGCCTGTGGTTACTGGTGGTAAGATCCAATGCAGTAAACAGAGATTAGTTTGAAAATCCTTGGAAAGCATTTTAAACCAAAACAACCCAAAACATTCTCTGCTATTTCACAGTGCAGTGATGTGCAGTGATTAGTAAGTTCTGTTTGACCTGTATTATTGTCAAAACAGTACAAACAATGTTTGACTCACACATTTTTACTGGGACACAGGTCTGGACTGAAGGCCGGCCAGTCTAGTTCCCACAGTCTCTGACTGTGGTATGTGCAGCCGTGTTGTTGTAACACATACAGAATGTGGCTTGATGCTGTATTGCTGAAATAAGCGCGGATGTCCTTGAAGAAGACGTCATCTAGAAGGCAGCATATCTTGCTCCAAAAGGTGTATCAATCTATCAGTGTTATTAGTGCCCTCACAGATGTGCATGATAAACATGCCAATGGGCACTTAGGCTACATTCAGACTGCCACCCCAAATCCGATTTTTGGCTTATACAGATTGTACCCAGATTGATTTTTTATAGTCTGAGCAGCTAAAAACACAAAATTCATTTTTGGCAAACTGGATCCAAACCACATTTTGATGCGATTCAAATCTGATTTTTACAGATGTGCCTAAGTCTGAATGGTCTGGTTGCTCAAATCAGATTTTTTAAACGTTCCACCTTTTGCGTGACTTGCAACGCAAGCAACAACGACAATGTGAATCCAGAGTGACAGAAATGCTGGGATTCAAGGAGATCACCAAAGATTCTGAAGAGTTTGGAGGGCGAGATGATGCACCTCCATCCCTCCCGCATTGCCAGCGAAGAATCAGATCTCAAACTGGATCTTTTGAGACGCTTGAAAAACAAATCTGATTTGCCTGCACTCTAAACACATCCCCATAGCATGACAGACCCTGGCTGAATGAACAAAAAGTTACAAAATAGTTACAAAAAGCAGCAAAGCTGAAAGGATAAACCATCCAGTGTGTTGTCTTTGTACTTACCATCACTTTCACCTTGAGGTTTATGCTTTTTCAAAAAAATTTTTTTTTTTTCTGGCAAACTGACCTCATAATGTCAGAATAGTTGTGCTGTGCCATCATCACAGGCCCCCGCCAGGACTACAAAGGATTAAAAACACAAACACACGTCCACAAACAAACACAGACACACATGTACCTGATGGCATGTGCCAGATCTACACACTTCCACTGTTCCACAGGCTGACCGTTTAACTGCAGCAGGGTGTCCAATTGCTGCAGGCCAGCCAGATCCGCAGGACCACCTGAGAACACACAGGCACACACACACACACAGTAAAACTCAACAGGCCATGAGATGTCCACTAAACAGCAATGTTAAATGATCCATAAGGTGGCATATGTGCACACCCTGCACACACACACACACACACACACACACACACTCCCTCATGGGCTGGCTCCTGATAAAAATTTGACTCAGTAAATCTTCCCAACCTCTCTTTTATGCACAAAGATACACCCACACACACAGTATCAGCCAAAGAGAACAATTTTTTGGACGTTTACACTCAATAATCTGATAAGTGCAGAAAATCAGATTTTCTCAGTAATCCCATCAACACATTTACATGCGCTTGAGTAATCAGATAATGGGGAAACTACATGAGTCAGACAGTAATCAGATTTCTGCTTTACAACCAGCCAATAAGCTCACAGAAGACGACGCGATGTAAACTCAAATGTAACGTGACGTAATATAAAACTCGAACTTCAGGCCGCGGCTGTTTTTGAAACATCGCACCACTTTACCTCAAAATATGAACATGCATCATCTAGAAGATATTTAACTCCCTTCATTTCGTTTTCAGTTTCAGCGTCGCTCCAAAAGTGTTTTATATATTCATTAATTTGCAAGATTTCGCTTCATGCATGCTTCAGCCCGCTCCCACCTGCAGTGGGCTGGTTTCCCGCCCGCTCCTGTGCACATCACTGAAAATGAGTCCTATCGTGCAAGAAATTGTGGCAGGTCCCACGGGAGTGGAAAATACTCATCATAGACCGTGTAGCAGTCTGTTCATATATTGCTTCTTATTTTTTTGTCTATGTATTGACCATTAGTTGACCACTACTACCTGACATCTACTTTTTGAATAACTAGCTGACTAGCAAAATGAAAAGTCACACAACTCTTTGATGCAACAATTAAAAACATCCTAAACACACATAGAATACATACAAACTCTCTCTCTTTCTCTCTCTCTCACTCTCTCTCTATCTCTCTCTCACACACTCACTCACTCTCTCTTTCTCTCTCTGTCTCTCTCTCACTCTGTCTCTCTCTCTCTGTCTGTCTCTCTCTCTATCTCTCACTCACACACACTCACTCACTCTCTCTTTCTCTCTCTGTCTCTCTCTCTCTCTCTGTCTCTCTCTCTGTCTGTCTCTCTCTCACACACACTCACTCACTCTCTCTCTCTCTGTCTCTCTCTCTCACTCTCTGTCTCGCTCTCTCTCTCTATCTCTCTCTCACACACACTCACTCACTCTCTCTCTCTCTGTCTCTCTCTCTCTCTCTGTCTCTCTCTGTCTCTCTCTCACTCTGTCTCTCTCTGTCTCTCTCTGTCTCTCTCTCTTTGTCTCTTTCTCTCTCTGTCTCTCTCTCTATCTCTCACTCTATCTCTATCTCTCTCTCACACACACTCACTCACTCTCTCTCTCTCTGTCTCTCTCTGTCTCTCTCTCTCACTCTCTGTCTCGCTCTCTCTCTCTATCTCTCTCTCACACACACTCACTCACTCTCTCTCTCTCTGTCTCTCTCTCTCTCTCTGTCTCTCTCTGTCTCTCTCTCACTCTGTCTCTCTCTGTCTCTCTCTGTCTCTCTCTCTTTGTCTCTTTCTCTCTCTGTCTCTCTCTCTATCTCTCACTCTATCTCTATCTCTCTCTCACACACACTCACTCACTCTCTCTCTCTCTGTCTCTCTCTGTCTCTCTCTCTCACTCTCTGTCTCTCTCTGTCTCTCTCTCTCTGTCTCTCTCTCTCTCTCACTCTCTGTCTCTCTCTGTCTCTGTCTCTCTCTCTCTCTGTCTCTCTCTCTCTGTCTCTCTCTCTCTCTGTCTCTCTCTCTCTGTCTCTCTCTCTCACTCTCTGTCTCTCTCTGTCTCTCTCTCTGTCTGTTTCTCTCTGTCTCTCTCTCTCTCTCTGTCTCTCTCTCTCTCTGTCTCTCTCTCTCTCTGTCTCTCTCTCACACACACTCACTCACTCTCTCTCTCTCTGTCTCTCTCTGTCTCTCTCTCTCACTCTCTGTCTCTCTCTGTCTCTCTCTCTCTGTCTCGCTCTCTCTCTCTATCTCTCTCTCACACACACTCACTCACTCTCTCTCTCTCTGTCTCTCTCTGTCTCTCTCTCTCACTCTCTGTCTCTCTCTGTCTCTCTCTCTCTGTCTCGCTCTCTCTCTCTATCTCTCTCTCACACACACTCACTCACTCTCTCTCTCTCTGTCTCTCTCTCTCTCTCACTCTCTGTCTCTCTCTGTCTCTGTCTCTCTCTCTCTCTGTCTCTCTCTCTCTGTCTCTCTCTCTCACTCTCTGTCTCTCTCTGTCTCTCTCTCTGTCTCTCTCTCACTCTCTGTCTCTCTCTGTCTCTCTCTCTGTCTCTCTCTCTCTCTGTCTCTCTCTCTCTCTCTCTCTCTGTCTCTCACTCTCTGTCTGTTTCTCTCTGTCTCTCTCTCTCTCTCTGTCTCTCTCTCTCTCTGTCTCTCTCTCTCTCTGTCTCTCTCTCTCTCTGACACACAGACACTCAGGCTGACGTGCAGTGAGTTCTTACCTGGATCCACAGCTTGTACTCGTACAGGTGAGTCAGAGCAGATGGTGAAGCCATAGCCGTCCTTTCCTCGAAGGATGGTCACCTAGACAACACATACATACACACAGGTATGAGTATACTGTACTGCCACCTGTTGGACATCACAGGCTGTAACAGGTGACATCTCAATTACAGTGAGAACCAAACATCACTAAGATCCTGTCACTACTGTGTGACCCAGCATCTGGGTCAAACCTGGTCGCCTCTACATATTTACTTTATTTACAGACAAGTTTCAAAGCCGTTTTGTCCTGTCTACATTTTTCCCTGAATGTCATTGAGATTTGAATTTCAATGTCTTATAAAAAGAGTTTTTTTATCTAGGTGCTAGCGATTACTACTATTGATACTTCACCAAAATACTCAGTGGAAACCAGGAAACTTTGTCAGGTATGCGTAGTAAAGAGCCATGTCCCGTATTTTTCTACTTTATTTAAGCCAACTGCGGTTTTATGCACCAAAAATAGTCAAAATGTAACATTTTCCAACCTTTATCCTTTAAAATTAAGCAGGTTGGTTAAGTTGCTGTGCTTTTAACATTGATGTTTAGTCCTGTCCTGGTTGGCTGCTCCGCAATGAGCCTCATTGGGCAGAGGTCTATATACATAGATGAGCCAAAACATTACGCCTAATACGTTTCACCGCATGCTGCCAAAACAGCTTCAACACAGCGCACCATGGAGTCTATGAGACCTCTGAAAGTGCCCTGTGGTATCTGGCGCCAAGACTTTAGCAGCAGATCCTTAAAGTCCTGTAAGTTGCGAGGTGGAGCTGCAACAGATTAGACTTGTTGTTCCAGCACATGCCACTGAGGCTTGATCGGACTGAGATTGGGGAAATATGAAGGCCAGGGTAACCTTAAACACCTCTAGGAAGCACGCACATGTACCCAGCCATCCACATGATATAAAACCAAACCCAACTTACTGGACCACGTGACCTTCTCTTACTGTTTCAAGGTCCAGTTCCAACACTTGTGTGCACTGCATTGTAGATGCTTTCCATGCAGAAGGGTGCGATGCACCGAGTTGTGAAACATTCCTCCAATAACAATCATAAAAAATGTAAGACTTTCCCACAGTAGCCCTTCTGTCAGTTCAGGCCAGAGGGGGTAGCCTTCATTGCCCTTGTGCACTAATGAGCCCTGGGCGCCCAACACCCTGTCGCCGGTTTGGTGTTTTGACCCTTCTCTGACCACTGCCGGTAGGTTCTCACCACTACAAGCCTTGTCATTTCAGAGATGCCTTAGCCCAGCTGTCTGGGCATAACGCTCAAGTCTTCATGCCAGCTCGGTTCTCCTACATTCAGTGAGTATAACTTGACATGCCATTTTATTTTTTAATAACTCCCACTGCTATGAGATAATCAGCATCCTTCGCTTCATCTGTGAGGTGGCTCATCATCGTACAACCCCATTTCCAAAATACATTGGGACACTGTGCAAAATGTAAATAAAAACAAAATGCAATGATGTGCAAATCATTGAAACCCTATATTTCATTGAAAATACCAAATGTTGAAACTAAGAATTGTTCTTGTTTTAAAAAAATATATAAAAAACATCCATTATGAAACTGATTTCAACAACATGTTTCAAAAAAGTTGGGACAGGGGGTTGGGGAACAAAAGCCTGGTAAAATGTGTGGTGCTAATAAAAACACCTGGTGGTTAGTGGGCAACAGGTCAGCAACATGATTCGATATAAAAAAAGTCTTTTTAGAAGTAAAGATGAGGAGGGGTTCACCAGTCTGCTCCTTTTTTTGGAACGTGTTGTTGGCATCAACTTCAAAAATGGGCAAATATTTTGTTTGTTGTTTACATTTTCACAGCGTCCCAACTTTTTTGGAAAAGAGGTTGTATATAAATGTGTGTATGTAACTAAGTGGATTATGTACCTATAATTAACGGCTGTTTGGACTGGAAATGAAATCAGTGAAGGGGGTAGACGTTACCATGACAACAAGCATCGCGTGAGGTCAGTCACAGTGAGATGAGCAGCAGTGAGCAGTGCTTGTGCTTTTAATTGCTTTAAAATGATGCCGAGAGAGGGAACGTCGCGTTCTCGGACACAAAAGCTGGATGTCCGTCCCACCACCGTCTTTTAAAGATCAGAGCATGAAATTTATCTAGTTTCCTGAGGTGTTTACATGGGCATATTCTATTCCAATTGAGCTATTAGTCAGATTATTAATGGATTATTAGGCTGCATGTAAACGAAGCTATTGAAAAGATGCACACACACACACACACACACACACACACACTCACACAGCATCTGACTGTGAGCAATATGCAGAGCTTTAAGTGTATCCAAGCATCAACCTCAGTTACATAAGCCATAATCATATGCCTCCCACAAACTATGTAACGTGACCTGAAAGAAAAGCACAGTCACATAGAGGAAAGCAGGACACTGTTGGACACATCTGTGTCTGTCTTAAGGCTGCACATGGCACACGTACAGACACACTAGGCCTGTACAACATATCATATGACAACAGCTATTTGCGTTATTAAGAGATTAAGAGACCCTTATTAGTCCCACAATGGGGAAATTTGACCTCCGCATTTAACCCATCGGTGAAGTGAAACACCACATACACACTAGTGAACACACACACACTAGGGGGCAGTGAGCACACTTGCCCGGAGCAGTGGGCAGCCCAATCCGCAGCACCCGGGGAGCAGTTGGGGGTTAGGTGTCTTGCTCAAGGACACCTCAGTCATGTGATGTCGGCTCTGGGGATCGAACCGGCGACCTTCCGGTCACGAGGCTGGATCCCTAACCTCCAGCCCACGACTATTGATGTCACAGAAGGCTGCAATGTGGAAATGGCCTCTCGAAACCAGTCACTGTTGTGCTGTAAGCATTCTGACCAATCAGAGATATTCCTTGAGTAAAGAATCAAGCCATTCACCAATGGTAAATCATTTTAGATTAGATTAAGAGACCCTTATTAGTCCCACAATGGGGAAATTTCACTCCTGCGTTTAACCCAACCGTGAAGTGAAACACCACATAAACTCTAGGGGGCAGTGAGCATATTTGTACAAAGCAGTGCCCAGGGAGCAGTTAGGTGCCTTGCTTAAGGACACCCTCAGTCATGTACCGTCGGCTCTTGGGATCGACCGGCGACGTTCTGGTCAGAGGGTGGGTTACTTAACCTCCGGCCCACAGCTGCCCCAACAATTTGCATATTGCAGGTGAATCTTACTGATTTCACTTCTACGCTTCGAAATGTAATATATGGCAATGTTCTTGCAATATGGTGTTCCATTTGTATTGTGCAGCCCTAACCAGGATACACAACTACTGCCCTAATCCATTAATGTCCGTTGGCATTTTTAAATTTCCTTTGCTGAAACATTTTTTTCTAAAGCGATCCAGGCATATAACTAAAAGTTTATTTTTATTGCTTTATCCTAATGTGACTGTAAATAAAAATATTAAAATGACATACAATAAAAAATTTAGTGAAGACACAACTATCGCTGTTCTCAGAAGAAACCTTGTATCTCCAAAATGGGAACTTTACAGGAGAAGGAAAAACTTGACCTACTATTCTTTCCAAGTCATTTTGAGCCATTTCTTTTGGTCCATTCTTCATGAAATTGACACACAATATAATGAGCAAAAGGTTTTTTTAAACTGAAAAAATGACAAAAATGGAGATAAAAGATTTTCTTCCGACAACAGGGGTATAAAAAAATTTCACCGCTTTAGATTAATTCAAATTTTCAAAATGTTCCTTATTCCGAATGCTGCTTCAAAATACACTCTGTCTATTGCTAAAGTGATCATTAGTATTTGTGAAGAGTTGGAAAAACCTGGATAAATCCTTTGAGGAAACACCTAAATATTTATCACCTAAAAAAATCGCAATGTGATGTTTTTCGAACATCGTTCAGCCCTAATATTTATACACACATATTCCCCGAAGAGAGGTCAGTCTCATAAAAATGCGATGAGGAAACGTCCACAAAACACACTCACACCTACTCACCCACTCAGCCCCACACACACATTCAAATAATGCCGCCCAGCGTGCCAAAGCTAACAGTGTGCCCCGGTACAAAGAAAGAATTTCCAGCTCATCTGCTGAGCAGGGATATTACTTAAAGCCCTAGAGAAAAAGTAAGCATTCCAGTTATGAAAAGATGAAGGAGAGGTAAAGCACTCCAGCGTCAGAAAGAATATCTGCATAGCTGCCTTCCAGCTTTATTTCTCTGCCACTGTCTCGACAGTTCTCATCTGCATTTTCAGTTTTCTATTTCTGAGCTCTGCACTATTTCAGCACATAAACTAATTCACACATAAAATTCAACATCTACTGCCCTCCTATATGATTGAACGAGGTGGGTAATCCTGTAAATAATTGAATAAATAGAAGAATAATATCCGTGTAAACGTCTGTATCCGATTACATTCCCTATCGGAAAGTTTAAGTCCGTTCTGCATGTGCGTCACATCACAGTGAGAGAAGAAACTGGTCTGCAGAGGAGACGAAGTTCATGCTCTGATCTTTAAAAGACGGCGGTGGGACGGACGTCCAGCTTATGTGTCTCAGAACACGACGTCTTCCTCTCGGCCTTCTTTAATAAGGACGTGTGAAGGACGTTTTCCTGAGTCTGACGTCATTTTAAAGCAGTTAGAAACACAATCACTGCTCACTGCTGCTCATCTCACTCTGACTGGACCTCATGTGATGCTGGTTGTCATGGTAACGGCTACACGAAGTGGTTCTCTACACATGCGCAAAATTTTGGATCGGATCACTTGTAGCGTGCATGTAAACGGAGGTTCTATAATCTGAATGTATCGGATTGGCATGTAAACACAGCCAGTGTCACTACTGAGAATAGTCTACCAGCCAAAAAAATGAGCCAGAACCAAAAACTGAACCATTAATAATGGAGCAGATGATGGCCAATGCAAACCATGCATCAAGAGATGAGCCATAGTCTCTAAATATACACTAGCAAGGTGGAGCTACTAGTGAGGAGCCTCTAACAAAGCTGGCAGCCAGGCCAAGCTGAGCTTTATTAACCCCCCACAGTTCCGCTTCTGGACATATGTCAGGCCATTGCGCCTGCATGCTGTTTGACTACCCCCTGCTGCCCTCCACAGTGCAGAGAGTCTGTGTATTATATTTTGCACACACACAGAAACACAACACATGCATTTAATGTACTTCATTTCAATGTGTCCATCATTTTAACATGAAAAATAAAAGATTTTCAGCCACAGCTGTGTGGTTCTAAGTAATAAGTAATGAGTGGAGCTGATAAAATGGACAATAAGTGTAGAAACAAGCCTGTTTTAATGTTATAGCTGAGGGTCCATACAGCTGTTGTGCTGGTTATTGGCCACTCACCTTCTAATCATCTGTCCAGAGGACATCACCGCTAACTAATGAATTCAGTGCCCTCACTGGTGACAAAGGCATCCAAGTACACACTCACAGTCTGTATTATCTCCATAGAAAAGCACTGGCAATAGAATGGAAGGATTATTGCCAATAGCATGGGTTGGCTTTTCATGAGCCTAACAACAACCACTCCCAATGCCAAGTGCCACCTAAAGGGGTATAAAGCCCCTCAGCATTGGGCTGTGGAGCAGCGGACCTGCATTCTATAGAGTGATCCATCCAGTACCTCTGGGGTGAGTCTGAGTGGCATTTGTGACCCAAAATGAATCACCCAGCATCAGTATTTGATTTCTTGGGTCACCCGTAATGAAGTAATTATCCTTTTATTATACTATATATATATTATACTATAGTGGTTGGTTAGTGTAGTGGGTAACATCTCTGCCTTCTACACTGTAGACTGGGGTTCTGTAGACCCTTTTGTGTCAAACTATCGCTTTAAAGAGGCAAGCAGCGGCAGGAGGAAGACAAATAACAGAGGAGGTCAGAAAAGAGAGGATAAAATCAATACAGAGCAGAACAAAGACGAAAAAGAGAAAGATCAAAAGGGGAGACAGACAGGTTTTGGGGGTGAGCATCTCAGAGGAGAGGAGACCAGAGCAGCGAGGAGAGGAGGAGCAAAACGGACAAAAGAGATGAAAGAAAGGAAAAGAGTCGCAAGATACGGTGAATTAAAGTGCTGATCGGCTGAGCGATGCACAGGTACAAGCGCAGAGTGGGTTTTTTTGCTCTTTTGTTAATAATTTGTATCCGTTCATTATTGATTAAATATTTATATTATGTAAATAATATAAATAAATGGCTTAAAGTCTCAGGAAAACCACTGTCAGGTCTCAGGTCTGGTGAAGCTGAGCATCAGACCAAATGGCAGTAAGTAAAACTGTACAAATTCACTCAAATGCACCAATCAGGCACAGCATCCTGACCACCTCCTCGTTTCTACACTCATTGTCCAGTTTATCAGCTCCACTTACTGTATAGCTGGTCTTTGTAGTTCTACAGTTACAGACTGTAGTCCATCTGTTTCTCTGATACTCTGTTACCCTGTTCTTCAGTGGTCAGGACCCCCATGGACCCTCAGAGAGCAGGTACTACTTGGGTGGTGGATCATTCTCAGCCCTGCAGTAACACTGACGTGGTGGTGGTGTGTTAGTGTGTGTTGCGCTGGTCTGAGTGGATCAGACACAGCCGGTGCTTGGCTTTAAGCAAGGCCTGTAAACTCTGGTCAACGGCGTGCCAAACGCTTATGTCATGTTCAAGGCAAAATCCTCTTTATGCCCTGTGTCAAACTCTCTTTTTAGCACGTTCCACTCTAGAGCGTGGAGTGACTGAGTCATGTTCTTTCGACCTAAAAAAGCAAGCACTTTCGATCTTTGTTGGATTAAACCAAATGGAAAAGGCCTGGATTTCACCCTGACGTGGCAGCGCTCCAAATGCATCATGGTGTTTATGCTCCAGTGGGTGTATGTTTGCCCCGTTTGCCCCTGCTGACACACATATACACTTACACACACACACACACACACACTGCCAGGTCCACTCGTGCTTCGTGCTCAAATTGAGGCGAGAGGATAGATGGGGGAACATATTTACTTCCAGTTTGTACCCTTTGTGAAGGTTAAATCCACAGAACTGGGAGGGTGTACCCATTCACAAAATTCCTAATTCGGTTCAATCAAATATGCTGCTGTCTTCATTTCAGGATTACTTTTGCAGCACAAAAATTTGGGGAAACTTCACCTGGAAATTCACCTGGAAATTCACGTGGAAATTTTGGAAACTTCACCTCCGCATTCAACCCATCTGTGAAGCGAAACACTACATACACACTAGGGGGCAGTGAGCACACTTGCCCAGGGTGGTGGGCAGCCCTATCCACTGCACCCAGGGAGCAGTTTGGGGGTTAGGTGTCTTGCTCAAGGACTCCTGGAGATTAAACCAGCAACCTTCTGGTCACAGGGCCAGTTCCCTAACCTCCAGCTCACGACTGCGCCTTATGCACCTTATGTTAATATGTTACTGCTCCTATTGGCACATCTAACATTATAAAACTGCTATTTGAGACCTTAGAAAGGCATTGATTTAGCTAAACCACTCAGACTGCTTTCATAGCAGCATGTAAAGGGAGGTTTCAAATCAAGGTTTTCTGTTAAATTACAATTTTTGCGCAAATTTAATCACAGTGTTGAGTACTAAAAATCGGTTTGCTCTCTCATGGGAACTTTGGCCGTGAGCCTCACTTTTGGCCACTTTTATTAAGACATTAATCAAAAACAGATCCTCATAGGGTCCAGGTCTGAAGCTCTAACGTCCAAGCCACACCAGCAGGCTAACACAGTATGACAATGACTGCCTTTACATGCGATCATAATCGGATTTCTGCAGTCATCTGATTATTCAGGTGGTTATGTAAACAGCACACAGTGAGGTCCAGAAATCAGATTACGAAACCGGATAAAGCTCAGTAATCCGGCTCCTCAGTGCTTGTGAGCTCTTACTCTGATTTCTTTCTCATTTCTCAGTCTGCGCATGCGTAAAAACAGACGGCAGTACCGGAAATAAACGAGCAGCGTTGAGATGCAGCAAAACCTTTGGAGCGACAAGGAAACAAAATACATTCTAGATAAAATGAAGGAATGAAATATTCTTCATCTTCTAGATGATGTATGTTCATATTTTCAGGTAAAGTGATGTTATATTATTAAAAAATAAATAAATAAATAAATTTAAAAGCCACAGCATGAAGTTTGAGTTTTACATTACGTTTACGTCGCGTCATCTTCTGTGAGTTTATTGACTGGTTGCAAAGCAGAAATCCGATTACTGGCTGACTCATGTAGACCCGGAGTTTTCCATTATCTGATTACTCAAGTGCATGTAAATGTGTTGGTCTGATTACTGAGAAAATCTGATTTTCCGCAGTTATCGGATTATTAAGTGTATGTAAATGTGTTGGTCTGATTACTGAGAAAATCAGATTTTCCGCAGTTATCAGATTATTAAGTGTATGTAAATGTGTTGGTCTGATTACTGAGAAAATCAGATTTTCCGCAGTTATCAGATTATTAAGTGTATGTAAATGTGTTGGTCTGATTACTGAGAAAATCAGATTTTCCGCAGTTATCGGATTATTAAGTGTATGTAAATGTGTTGATCTGATTACTGAGAAAATCAGATTTTCCGCAGTTATCGGATTATTAAGTGCTTGTAAATGTGTTGATCTGATTACTGAGAAAATCAGATTTTCCGCAGTTATCGGATTATTAAGTGCTTGTAAATGTGTTGATCTGATTACTGAGAAAATCAGATTTTCCACAGTTATCGGATTATTAAGTGCTTGTAAATGTGTTGATCTGATTACTGAGAAAATCAGATTTTCCGCAGTTATCGGATTATTAAGTGCTTGTAAACACACTCGTTGTATTATTACTCTGCTAGTAGTAACCTAGTAAAAAGCCCTGTGGTGTCAAAAAGAGAACAAATCAACAGGAGCTGGGAATTTATATAAAGATTTTATGCTGTCATGTGCTCGTTTCACAGTTTGCCTTGAGTAACGTTTGCATCATGCAGTAATTGAGCAGGCTTGTTTGAATCAATATATGGACATGCTCTAGCAGGCGCTGGGTGGATTTCAGACAAGTATGTGTGTTTAAGTGGGTGTTTTTTGTCATATCACTCACATTTTCCTTCTTTCTCTGCCTCTCTTTCTTTAGCACACTTCACATGTTTCTGCATTAATAATTCAGCTCCAAAAAATCTGTAAGCACTCATTCGTTTGCCTCTCTATATCCCAATCTTGCATTCATTAGGTAGGTTCTTCCAGCAGACATCCCAAAAATTTTGCCAACAACAGAGTAGGGCTGTTTCATCGATTTGTCAGTGTCTGTAAAATATGTAAATATGTCGGATTTTATACCCGTGGCCAATTCATATATTTTTAATGCACCACCAGCACATCTTCTAAGTGTGTTTTCCAGTAAACATAGAACAGAGGAAGGGGAAGAGGCTCCTAGTCATGACCTATAGACTCATAGATTTGGTACACCTTTACCACCTGGAGGAGGAGCCTCTTAAACTATATTCACAGCATCGCTAATAAGCAGTTGGAGGATAATGCGATAACACAGAGGGTCCAGCTTGGTGCTTGTTGTGGTCGGGTAGTACAAGGCCCATTGGACAAGGCTCAATCCCATTTCACCCGTTTCTCCTATATCTCCTAAACACTAATAGCATGCTAATGTCTCAGTAGCTAGCTGGCTAACTTTCCTGTTCCACCTTAAATAGCGCAGCAGTTCTGGCACCGGAACCGCCAGAATGTAACTGCTGCTCCATTTAAGGTGGAACGGGAAAACTCAAAAGAGAAGCTGGTGAATATCTGACTTCAGCTTTGTATCACCAAAGAATAAACGGTGGATGATAATAAATAATTGCCCCCTCTTTGAAGGCGTATGATCTCCTAAATGTAACCAAAGCCCAGCGGTGAGGAGCTGAACTTTACCCTCCTCTGTTGTCACTGAAGACGGGCGGGGTCGCCTACAGAGCAGCGCTAGTAGCTGTTAATGAAGGTCCCGTTTATTAGGGCAAGATTTCAACCACTACACCTTAGGGCTTAGGGTGACACTCAAAAACAAGGGGTAGAGGTAAAAAGAAGAAATGGGATTGGGCCTTAAACATCCTGTAACTTCTCTTACTTCCAAAATAAAATAATATGGCAAAAGCTTACCATGTTAGGCTAAAGGCTATTATAATAGGGCTGGAGTTCTGGGCAGCTTCTGCCTGTAGCTAGAAGGCCAGACCGCCCCTCTCGTAGCTGTAGCAGGACTGAGGTAGAGCTGAGGAACTGGGAGGAGATGGAGTGGCAGTGAAGTTGTGAACTTATAGGTCATTAGATTTGAAGAAGCAAGGGTTTCAGGAATGTAACCCCCCCCCCCCCCCCCCACCTCAGTTATAACATGAACACATTTATGCAAATAAATGCAAATAAAACCAGAAAGAGGTGATTTCAAAATCCTCTTTGGCCTGTATTTAAGGGAAAACATGTGTTCATCTTGAAATTGATGCCTGCAAAACAGGCCAAAAAAGTTGAGACAAAGGCAGTTTAGGAAACATTTAAACAGGTGGTGGAACCATGCATTGCTTTAAAAGGAGCATCCAGGAAAGGCCTCATCCTTTAGGAACAAGGATGAGTCAAGACTCATTACTTTACCAAATAATGCAACTCTTTAATGCATAGTCCAGCTGTTTAGGAAGGACATTCTTCAAGGAGCAATTGCAAGGTTTTTGGGTATTTCACCCCCAATGCGGAACCTCTGTGTGTAAAAAGCAAGGCCAAAAACCTCAACTGAACACCCGACGTTCAAGCACTCATACAGCAGTGCATTAAAAACTGATAAGCTTCCGTGATTGATATCACCACTTGGGCTCAGGAACACTTTGACAAATAAACACATCCTCAAACGCAAGACCTAGCATGCGCAGCGGAACCCATATGTCAACAGCGTCTAGAAACACTGCCCACTTCTCTGGGCTTTATCTGAAATGAACTGATGCACAGTGGAAAAGTGTGCGGTAGTCAAGTCAACATTTCAAACTCTAGAGTCCAGTGGTGGCACTTTACACCACTGAATTCCACGCTTTGCTATGCACTTGGTGATGCATTGCACTTGGTTTCTGGCCATGGAAACCCATTCCATGAAGCTCTGTACTCTGTTCTTGAGCTGATCTGAAGGCCACATGAAGTTTGGAGGTCTGTAGTGATTGACTCTGCAGAAAGTCGGTGACCTCTGCGCACTATGCCCCTCAGCATCTTCTGACCCGCTCTGTCATTTTACGTGGCCGACCACTTCGTGGCTAAATTGCTGTCGTTCCCAATCACTTCCACTTTGTTATAATCCCACTGACAGTTGACTGTGGAATATTTAGTAGTGAGGAAATTTCACGACTGGACTTGCTGCACAGGTGGCGTCCGATTGGCTACTAAGGGGGAGTCTTCACAGGACACTCCTATCAAACTTTTTAAAAAGGGTTCTATTTAGAACCAAAAAGGGTTCTTCTATTGTCCAAGCTTGACACTGTAACAGTAGAAAAATACCCTTTTTGGTGCCATATAGAACCATTTTTAAAACTGTACCATATGGCACTAAAAAAGGTTCTTCTATCGTTTAAAAGTTGATATCCTTTTGGTGCTATACAGAACCATAAACAGCACAGTGTCCATCAATCTGAAGAACCATTTCACCATGCAAAGAACCATTCAAATTTGGAATGGTTCTACATGGAACGCATGTTTCTGTATAGAACCAGAACTAGGAACTTACTTGAAGAACCATCATTTTTAAGAATGAAAAAATAACTTCTATTCAAAAAGTCGTGATCAAATTTCAAGCCAGATAATTTGATTAAAATGTAAAGAGGTGCATAAAAAGATATAAAGGACTATAAAATATTGAATAAAAACATCCAAAACCGGAATTCAGTGTCTAATAATTCTACACTGTATGAGTTATTATATATAAACTAACAATAACTATTAACATGACAACATGACGTTCTCTCTCTCTCTCTCTCTCTCTCTCTCTCTCTCTCTCTCTCTCTCTCTCTCTCTCTCTCTCACTAACCTGAGGGAGTCTGCAGCCGATGCAGACTCTACACAGCCCATGGATGGTGTGCATCTCTCCGGTCCCCACAGTGACGGCCCTCTGCGGCACGCCAGTGAGTGATGGTGAGTGTGTGGGTTATCCTGAGCGTGTGTGTGTGTGTGTCCAGAGGCCGGCGTCACAGAGGCGCGACTAGCGCTCGGAACGGCTGCTCCAGCCACACTGCGCTTGGCAAGAGTGCTCATGGGAACCAAACTCGCTAGAAGAATAGCAGGAAGTGGCCCCTGCACCACACACACACACACACACACACACACACACACCCCTCCGTCCAGCCCCCGAACCCGAGCCAGGCATCATGCCTGGTCTGGATAAACCACTGAAGCTTCCTGCTACTGGCTGGTAGACAGCAATCACTCTGACAGTAGAGCTAAACGCAAACATGTCATCTTTATCGCTGCCTACATCCCTTCTAAATGCAGGGATGTAGAGGAAACGGCGATGAAGGCCTCACTCAAGTACTCAATGTCTACAGTAAGCTTTATATAGCACATACACTGTGCTCATTCAAAGTGCTTTACAGATGAGAAAATGTGAAAATAATTAAAATCGGAAGGTTTTCAGCACAGATTTAAAAGTGTCCGGTGTCGAGCTCTTCTGATGCTCTCCGTCAACTGGTTCCAATTAAGAGCAGCTAAACTCTGCTGCTCCACGTTTAGTCTTTACTCTCAGCAGGACTAACTGACTGGTTCCTAATGATCTGAGAGTTCTGCTCGGCTCATGTCGCTGCAGCAGATCAGATAAATACGCTGCTCCTGCACCATTACGCCCTGTATAGACCAGTGATGGTGCCTTTAAAGCCTATTCTGTCACAGACTGGTAGTCAGCATAATGATTTAAGAATGGGGGGATGTGTTCCCTTCTTGAAGTGCTAGTGAGACTCTGACAGCTGCATTTTAAAGGTAAACCAGATACTTTAGCATGCATAGTGATAAGACATAACCCTATATACAAGTAAGGGAGATACTTTGGAAAAACAGCCAAATCAGTTTCATGGTACAAAAAGCAAAAACATATCAGGGCAAGATTCAAAAAGATTCGTCCGATTTCAAAGCAGCATATCTTCACGGCCGTGAGGCGCCGAGGAGCCAATCACAATCCAATTGAAAGGGGGTCATGGAGTTATGACCGTCACTGGAAGACGGCTCCCTTCAGTCTGAGAGGAGATGAGACCCCAGAGCAGAAAGCGTTCTGCGTTCTTCACTTCGATAAGTGTGAATAAGTCGAACCTCCAACATCTCAGAACGTTCGCCGTTGGGTCCACAGCACTGGAAGAGCCGTGAGTGCAGCAACACCCGACGTGCTCGATCCAGTATGCGATGAGTTTGACTGTGGCGTTGATGTTGTCCGTACAGCTGTAGGAGGTTCAGACTGAGACCTTGTACAGTTACATAAGAAACGTTACGCTCTTTTAACCATTTACAGGTTACTGCATTGGTCTGTGGTGATTTACAAGTGAAACAAATCACTTTAAAATCAGATTCATCTTTTTGCATCACCCCTGTATGTGTCTAAGGTACTTTTCCACTAAAAACAGATATATTTCTCTCTTCACAGCCCACATGATCATATATTCAACTTTTTTGTATGACTTGATATAATCACATAGGTCACTACAATGGGGCAGTCATGGGCTGGAGGTCAGGGAACTGGCCCTGTGACTGGAAGGTTGCCGGTTTGATACCCAGCACCGACAGTCCATGACTGAGGTGCCCTTGAGCAAGACACCTAACCCCCAACTGCTCCCCGGGCGCTGCGGATTGGGCTGCCCGCCGCTCCAGGCAAGTGTGCTTGCTGCCCCCTAGTGTGTGTGTGTTCACTAGTGTGTATGTGGTGTTTCACTTCGCGGATGGGTTAAATGTGGAGGTGAAATTTTCCCATTTGTGGGATTAAAAAGTGTCACTACCACTTAAAAAAAACGAGTTTGTATTTGAAAAACTCGATGTCCTCACACCTTTAACGGCCACTCCATCTGTGTATATCCAATACAAAAGACTGGCCTAGCCATCTTTCATCTTTCATCAGAGAGCGATTCAAAATTCACTTATAACCCTAATCAAATATTTACACAGTCCATATTTACTCACTTGTTCTTTCTCTCCGTCCTCTTCCTTTCTTTCTTCGCTCTATTCCCCCTGGTCCGACTTCCATTCTACAGAAGCCCTGCCCTAGGGAATCCCCCCTCACCCGTCTCTTATCCAAACTGATCCAGACTTGTGTTTGACAGCCGGCGAGGTGAAAGGAGAAGCTTACAACTTCAAACACAGAGACTGCCTGGCAATCATCAGCCTAGGAGAGTCTATACGTGGCCCCATGGAGCCTGCATCTTCTCATGGAAGTGAAGAACGTCAACACTAAAAGCAAAGTGATGTTTTCACTTCACTTTGCAGTCAAACATGGACACAAGGATTTTCCACCAGTGGCACAACAGCCATAGGAAAACCTCCTAATGTACTTTTTCCCTTTTCCTATAAAGCTACTATTTTCTTAGGAAAGCAACGATACACAGTTTTCCCGAAGACATCAATCTAGAGACTTCAAGCATTTACTCAAACAGTATCTACACCAACCTCCACTTACTGTATAGCTGCACTCTGTAGTTCTACAGTTACAGACTGTAGTCCATCTGTTTCTCTGATACTCTGCTACCCTGTTCTTCAGTGGTCAGGACCCCCATGGACCCTCACAGAGCAGGTACTGTTTGGGTGGTGGGTCATTCTCAGCACTGCAGTAACACTGACGTGGTGGTGGTGTGTTAGTGTGTGTTGCGCTGGTCTGAGTGGATCAGACACAGTAGCGCTGTAGCAACTTCCCAGCTAGAGGAACGTCAGACTGCAAACCGTTTCTAAAGCCATGTTCACAAACTATACAGCTAAAAAAAAAGTGTTTTTGTTTTCATAATTCAAGTAACCACGAGAACACACAGCAAAGTTTACTCAGTAAATCACACACAGCAGAGACGGTGGGGACCTTATTCTACTATAGACTGTCAGCTTTGAAAGGCCACGTTGTAACTTAATGTTTCACCAGTAAATCGCTGTTGTCGGAACAAAACCTGGTATCTCCGTTTTTGTCGTATTTTCAAATTATGTCATTTTCGAACATACCAAAAAGGAGAATACCTGTGCGTAAATTTCATGAAGAATGGACTAAAAGAAATGACCCAATATGACTTGGAAAATTGTCTGGTTCCATTGACTTCCAATAAAATGAAAGTAGGTTTTTCCTTCTCCTGTAAAGTTACCCTTTCGCAGATACGAGGTTTTCTTCCGACAACAGCGAAACGTGAATAAAACATTATGTGCATATATGATTTTATATTATTTGTTACCTTTCCTAACATCATTTCTCAGTCATAGACGAGGATCAGAAGAACTTTCGGTAACACTTTCTATGAATGTCACCTTCGTAAGCATCTATAAACACATTCAGAACATGTTATAATGCATTCATAAGGCATTGTAAACATGGGTATAAATATTTATAAAAATGCGTTACGCATTATAAACATGCTTATTATGCATTATGAATTGTTAACATAATACATTATATGTAGTGTTCATAACACATTATAAGAGCTCATAAGCTGTATTTGTCCGCTCTAAGTAAAGTGAGGCGTGCTGGACTAAAGCCTCGTCCAGGGTTAAGAGTGAAGTATTTACTGAAGGATTTACTGAAACACTAAAACACACACAGTAAAGCTCATTACAGGCTTCAGAAGTCAGAGTTTAAACTAGAGCTGCCCTCAGAGTTTCACCCAATGTGGGAAAGTCAATGTGCACCACTGTTAATGTGCACCACCGTTAGCCTGGCACTGACTTAACACTGCATATCCAATAGAACGCCAGCAGAAACCAGCACTACTGTACTGTAGTGTTACAGAGTGTAGGGTTCTGGCACCAGAACCAGTGAGGGAACATATCACAATGACAGTGCTCTACTATCTCGCTTCTCCCTCTCCAGACCTTCACTCCACCAGTGACTTCACGCTCAGTGTGGCGTCAGGAGGGAGGCTCATGGGTATTTTGTTTGCTGTGATGTAATGTAACATTTAAAGTGAGACGCTTATTAAGAAAAGCACTTTGAAGCAATAGTTCTAGGCTGGACGATGCTCTCCAAGCTGGGGCTGAACTTCTTTGGTACTGACAGTATAACATGTTATTAGCACTACTTATAATGCATTATATTAATAATTAATAATGTACAACAAACATGGCTATAAAGTGTAAATCATTTTTATAAATCTGTATAACCATGTTTATAATGCCTTATGAGCGCATTATGACATGTTATGACTGTGTTCATAGACGCTTACAAATGTGACATTCATAGAAAGCGTCACCGAACTTTCTCTCCAGCTTACAATGAACTGTTCTAGGGTTAATATCCGGTCACTGTATCATCAGCGAACTACATTGCCCTGTTGTCCAGGCTTAGTTCACGGTCATACTGTGTCCAAAAACACTTTGTGTGACCTTAATGAAGACATAGATATCGTCCAAGTGGGTTGAGGCTTCGTAACTATTTTTTTTTGTAAGAATTTATTTAAATTCTTGAGCAATTTTTAACTGTTCACTCAAATCTAAGACTGTTAGCAATCCAGCACTTACATCTAACACAAACTGATCCAAAAACTGCTGTGATGGTTTACAACCGTCAAAATATTTTACAGACAATAACAAAAGAATTGATTATATTAAGTAATGAGTTACGTGCAAATCAAAACATGTATTCAGGGGTTAATCCACTTTCTAATGTGTCATAAGTTTCCTGACTTCAGCCTCTAATTCTGGTGAAGGGTCCGCTTTACTCCATACAAAAGCCGGGGAACGACATATATTTTCCTTTCCATGACGTGACCAAAGGAAATTCCCACAAAATGACCCCAAACAAAGTAAAAAAAACCTGTAAAGACCTGCAGGTTGTGGCCCATGGACTAAGTCCATCCGTAATAATAACAGTCACATTCTGACAGTTTTATCAAGACAGAGTCAGGTCTCAGAGTTTTAGAGTCAGGTTATAGTCAGGCTCAGACAGACGGGCAGGGTAAAGACTTAGTAGTCTTAGAATCTGGTCAGAATGCAGTCGGGGTCAGACAGAAATCGCGCTACAGTCAAGTTTAGACAGAATTTTTGACTGTGATCCTGTTCAGAATTTTGTAGGGATGCAACTGGATTTAGAAAGAATTTTCTTAGGCTGTAGTTCAGACAGAACTTTGACGGGCTTAAAGTTTACAGTTTACAGTTGTCAGACAACAGTTAAGATCGCAGAATTTTGTTGTGCTACACTCAAGTTCAGAGCCAATGTTAATGGGGTTCACACACAACTTTCTCAGGCTGTAGTCAGGTTCAGACGGAGCTTCTTTGGGCTGCAGTTGGATTCAGAAAGACATTTTTCAGACAACAGTCAAGATCACAGAATTTCCACAGCCTACAGTCAGATTCATAGGGAATTGCACACATACATGCACACTAATGAACACACACACCAGGGGGCAGTGAGCGCACCCGCCCGGAGCAGTGGGCAGCCCTATCCACAGTGCCCAGGGAGCAGGTGGGGGTTAGGTACCTTGCTCAAGGGCACTTCAGTCAGGTCCTGTCAGCTGATGGATCCCGAACCGGTGACCTTCCGGTCACAAGAATGGTTGCCTAACCTCCAGCCTACCGCAAACGTGTGGAGTGGACGGAGCAAGCTCCTCTTCCGTCACCCTGCTCTAAAAATCGATTTAATATGTAGTCCTCATATAGAGGAAATATCAGATATTAAACTGATTAGAACACTTGATCTTAGCCAACAACAAATTCCGTCAGGTTTCAGATTTAGACAGTACTTTGTTGGGCTTCATTCAGGTTCAGGAGGACTTTTGACAAGCAACAACTGGGTTCATAGAGAATTTTACTGTGCTAAGCTTGAGTTCAGAACTAATTTTAATGGACTAAAGTTGGAATCAGACGTAACTGTATCAGGCTGTATTCAGGTCCAGACAGATCTTTGTTGGGTTACAGACTTTTTTGGGCTACAATCAAATTCAGACAGGATTTTGTCAGGCAATTGTCAAGTGGGCTGGGTTAAACACTCAGCCAGTGTTCTTGGGCTATATTGGGACAAAACTGAAGGCCTGATTAAATCTACAGCTCAGAGACACAGCCAGCTACAGCCCAACACCCAACACACAATCTCTAGCTTATAAAATCCCATAGAGGGCTGCTCTTACAGTGGCATCAGCCTGGCACAGAACTCTATTGAACCCTTCACTTCCCCTCCTTTGGGATTTCAGAAGGGACTTTTTTTTCCCCTCCCTTTAGGAAGAGGGGGAGAAAAACGATGGAGGAGGGTGGCCTTCAATGGGCCCCGGCGTGAAAGAAGCCCCAAAGCTCTCTCAAAAGCCTGGCAGAAGGAGGGATCACACAGCCTTGAGCTTGTCTTTTTCCTTGTCTTTTTTTTTAGTCGCCCGAGCCGTGGACCCCTCTTTTGTAGGACAGAGCTGTGGTGAAAGGAAGCGTCTCTCTAAGGCTGACCTGAATAGATGAGCAAATCAAAGAAGGAACAAGCTCCACTTCACTAAACTGCACAACCTGGCACAAATATCCATCAGAGGAAGAGAAAAAAACAGCCCACTGTATAGCAAAACGTAGAGACATAGTCCAATTAACAGCAAGAACAGGCATAAATGCATATCTTGCTTAAGTAACTACAGAGCAGCATTTATGTTTTGTCTTAAATTACATGCATATTCTTCAATATCTACTCACAAACTAAAAATTATTTATTAACTACTAGTACTACAGGGAGATTCACTTGAAAGAGGCCCCGAATACTCTGTAGTAACTCTCTCTAGGAAGAAGCAATCTGAACGAAACAACGTGCGATGTGCTCCTCAGGATACGGATCTTAGAACAAGCCAGGATGCCCCTGAGTGATGAGGTAGGCACCGGCCAGCCGTCACAACATTTAACCTCTCTAATGCTTTCTGATGCGTTCAGGTCCATGGAGTGCCGCATCGAAATGTGTCTGGCAGAAAACAGAGATCACTTCCAGCATCGCATGTAATGCAATCAATTAATTACCCATACGTCAAGGCATGTCATATATTCCTTTGGTTTGGATTGCTTCATCCTAACGGGAGTTACAACAGAATATCCCGGGCCTCTTTCGAGTGAATCTCCCTGTACTATTACTTGATGCTACATTATCTAGTTTGTGTGGATTCTACACTTTCAATTAATACCGCAATGGTGTTCATAAGAGGAGTGGTAGATAATTTATATCAGATTAAATTGAATGAAAAGTCACTGTTGTGTATATAATCTCGTTTCGAGGAAATAACATCTGGTTTGTTTCTGCCAGGTTGTCATTTTGACATCTGAATAAAAAGTGGCAAATACAAACTCAAACTCAATTCAGAATGTAAATCAAATGGAAACTCCTTGTACAATTTACTGTGTAATTTAGAATATTTTAATTTAGATTTAGATTAGATTATAATTTAGAGTTTCACTGGAACACATTTATCCACCTATTCAGGCTATTCATTCTGCTTTTTGAATGAGACACAAGAGGGCATTTCATCACAACAGACGTCACTAACACACATCATTGTAACCCTGTAAAATCCCTGGCGTATTACATACTAATGTTCAGGAACTACAGTCACTTCAATGCAAACTATTCTTAGGTTATAGGGAGATTCATTCGAAAGAGGCCCCGAACATTCTGTAATAACTCTCTCTAGGACGAAGCAATTGGAACGAAACAACATCAGTGGTGGACAGTAACTGAGTAACTGAGTAAATGTAATTAGTTTCTGTACTTTAGTATTTTTGGTGTATCTGTACTGAAGTTTCTCCATTCTGGACTTTTTCCTTTCACTCCACTACATTTCAGAGTCTAATATCCGACTTTTCCCTCCTACATTTTGAGAAATCTGTCGTTCCTTTTGGTTTCTGTGTGTATAAAAACGTAACATGTCAAAACGAAAGAAGCGCAAAGCCAGAGCACCAATCAGGGCCCAGCGGTCACTTTGTTTAGAGCTGGTTTTGACCTGTTGGTCATACCGACCCAGTGCAGCACGCGGTTCAACGTCAGCGCAGCAGCGTAAAACTTTGGGAGAGTCTGTTCAACATAAATGATGAACTAACCTAACTTTGTGTAAATAGAGCTCAATATAGAAATATGTCCACATATGCAGTCGAGACTGACGCGGCTTTTTTCTGAATTTCTACAAACACCATTTCATTTTATAGTAAATGAGTTTGGGCTGGTTTATGTTTATGAACAGAGGCCTACAGATCAACATAGTAAAGGAGCTCATCTGTGATCCTGAGTTTAAAGCCAGTTTTTATTCAACTTAAACTTGGAACTAAGTTGTAAATAAATCTGAAACTGAAACTTTGCTTGTGTGTAAAAAGTGATTTCAGAGCCACTCGGTTCTCCCTGATGGAAACTGTTTACCTTCAGTGTTTTGTGCTTCTGATCATTTTAATAGACGTCAGCGTCACTAATTAATGACGTTCTATTAAAAGACTGGTTTACCAAGAGAGACGCTGGAGGACTTTCACCTGAAATGAGTTCATGAAGCCAGTCTGGTTATAAAAATGATAACAGGACATCAGAGCCAGAATTCCTCTTTTAGTACTTTTACTTTATACTTAAGTACATTTGAAGGTAAATACTTTAGTACTTTTACTCAAGTGGAGGTCTAAAGGGAGGAACTTCTACTTTTACTGGAGGAATATTTCACCTTGGATGTCTTGACTTTAACTCAAGTACATGGTGTGTGTATAAGACAGTAATTCCGATGTCCAGCACAGGGTCCATTTAGCCGACCCTCCTGACATATTACTCCGGCTATCTCTGCTGCACAGGTCTGCCACTCACTAATTCCTGAAGAGTAACTTATCCACTTTATTCCTTGTAAGGCTCATAGTCTGAGCCACTGGTAACTCAGCCTAACATGATAAGGCACTATTATCACACTTTTTCCGGCATCTCGCTCCTTGAAAAAACACTCTGTCTCGCCTTCCCTCTCTGATGCAAGCAGGAGGCAAAGACAAGCAAACTCTTTAAAATACCGCAAACCGCTCTGTGGCAACAAACCTAAAGCTGGTATTTTTAGAGATGTTTCTTTTTTTACACAGATTAAAGCAGCAGTTCTCTAAAAATTCAAATTTACACAAATTTCTCCTAACCTCAAAGGTAGCTGCTCAGCCAAGACACGGCTGGCGTCAAAAGTTTGCTTCTTTAGTCTTGAACTGAAGTTACACTGCTAATGTGTGGAGTTTTCAGTTTCTAACTATATAATTCAGCTGTTTTTCAACCTCTTATTCTCTCGGGTATATTGTGGTTTGTCCGTCTGAATTTACGTGACCAAATCATAAGGCAAATTATCCAGTAACTGCATGAAATAAATGCAAATTTTTATTTTACATATTTATTTTTTGTAAAAGTTTCCCTCAAATGAACAGAACATGTGTTTTATGATCTACACACATCACTATACGCTCACAATTTACTGCTGAACGCCAAAAATCTTTGTGTTATCTTCTAAAAGTGATGTTTCCAGAGCAGATCACTGAAGAGACGCCGTCTGTTTATAGTTTAGAGCCCAGATTTGGGGAAAAACGGGTCGACTTTCAGTAGAAAAACAAAGTTCAGCTTCTTTTATTATAAGGGTTTAAAATGACGTCACCGTCTATTAGACTGGAGAGAAGAGCTACAGCCTCACACGACGCCCAGCTTCTGAATGGAGCTTATGGAGTATGAACGATATGAAGAACAGGACAAAGTGCGGTTTGGAGCCACCGGTGGTCCCGAGGGGTTTAAGAGGCTAAACAACAAAATGTCAAAGTCTATCTGAGATTGTGAAACAACTCGAGACAGTTTGAGTTTGATGGTTTTGGCATTTTGCACAGGGCTTACTGGTGGTCCTAAGCTTTCACTGCTTGTTAGCTACTTTACCCTGTAGCTCCACAGCAAAACTACACTGTTAGTAAAGAAGGTTCTGTGCAGGTACGTTTCTCCTTCATCAAGGCACAAACAATGTAAACGTTCCCTCAAAGGTACAGCAGTGGTTTTAAGGCTCAACGGTGCACCTTAAGTAAGTTTTTCCAGGGGACACACTAAGGTATGATATACCTTATCATAAGCGAATGTTTTAAAACAGAGATAAGACCCAGTGCTGCTGGAGTTTAGAAACACCTCAGTGTCACTGATGGACTGGGAATAGTCCACCAAGCAAAAACACCCAGCCAACAGCGTCCTGTGACCACTGATGAAGGACTAGAGGACGACCAACACAAACTGTGCAGCAGCAGATGAGCTGTCGTCTCTGACTTTACATCTACAAGGTGGACAGACAAGGTAGGAGTGTCTAATAGAGTGGACAGTGAGTGGACACAGTGTTTAAAAACTCCAGCAGCACTGCTGTGTCTGATCCACTCAGACCAGCACAACATACACTAACACACCACCACCACGTCAGTGTTACCGCAATGCTGAGAATGATCCACCACCCAAACAGCACCTGCTCTTTGAGGGTCCATGGGGGTCCTGACCACTGAAGAACAGGGTAACAGAGTATCAGAGAAACAGATGGACTACAATCTGAAACTGTAGAACTACAGAGTGCAGCTATACAGTAAGTGGAGCTGATAAAGTGGACAGTGAGCGTAGAAACAAGGAGGTGGTCATGATGTTATGTAAATATGATGGTTTCTGTGATCTTATGGAAAAATGAATTCAAAACAGGGTGTTTTTGCTGAGTTGTTTCCACATATGGACTTGGGGAGTGAATTTGGGGGCTTTAATAAGGTTTGCTTATGAATAAAGACGTGGTTTTCAGTCATATTTGTAATTTAAGTCAAATGTGAAGCAGAACGGAGGAGAGAAAAGGAACAAAACACCGAAACCCCGACGGTTCCTGACTCTTCCTGGCCCGGGTCTCTGGAGGGGCTGCAGGCACACTTTACTGCTTAAACACGAGGAAGAGAGCTAACTTATAATGAACTTTTACGGTGAGTGAAGCTGCGGTAGACGACGCAGTCTCTTTCTTTCTCGCTCGCTTCTTCTGACATACACACGCCACACA
Source organism: Pygocentrus nattereri (assembly GCF_015220715.1). NCBI lineage: Eukaryota > Metazoa > Chordata > Actinopteri > Characiformes > Serrasalmidae > Pygocentrus > Pygocentrus nattereri. The sequence goes on along the minus strand of NC_051233.1, from coordinate 4,852,625 downwards.
CACTGCTCACTGAGAACTCTCCAAATATTCGTGCTAAAGCCCTGCAGGGAGCGGATGAAAAAGCTTATTCATACGCTGCTGCTGCAAACTGGCCTTAGCTAATTGGTAAATGAAGTCAGCTGCGGTCCTGGGAAAAGCCTGAACAGGCACAGAGAGGGATTCAACTTCACTTTGAACCTTCCTTCACCAGACAGATGGTGGCCTGATCAACATGGGCAGGTTTTGATTTGTAAACATAGCGCAGCTGTTCGGAAAAAAAAAAATTGTATCTTAATTTTTGTCGTTTTTCAGTTTTTGACACAGTTTGAAAATGCCTGTCGCTCTTTACATTGCACATCAATTTCATGATGAACGGACTAAAAGAAACGGCCCAAAATGACCTAGAAAAAATTCCGGTTCCATTGACTTCCATTAAAAGTAATGCAGGTTTTTTCCTTCTCCTGTAAAGTTCCCATTTTGGAGGTGTGAAGTTTTCTTCCGATGACAGCGATAAGAAGCAGGAAATAAATATGACAGCAATTTCTGAGCTCACTATTCATCTGTCTTATGTGAAGTCACTGTAGGATCGCACAGGGAATTTCATAACTAGGAGAATCAAACAATAAACACACTTGTATGCGAAAACAGCCATCAGGAAAACTATGCATTCCTATGTAAGTCAGCCAACTACGCAGTGATGAGTTACTTCAGCGCTGGCAAGTAATATCACTAATGCTAATGTTTACTATACAAAAGCCATTAAGGCTAATAATACTAGTCAACACAAACACCACACATGACCCTGCGGCACATCCACACTTAATAATCCACCTCATATTAGCAAAGCAGGGTAACGCTGTCAGTTTGTTTTATTTATAGATACAGCCACATATTCTCCCTTCTCATTAAAACCATAACATCAAGACCACCTCCTCGTTTCTACACTCACTGTCCATTTTATCAGCTCCACTTACTGTATAGCTGGTCTTTGTAGTTCTACAGTTACAGACTGTAGTCCATCTGTTTCTCTGATACTCTGTTACCCTGTTCTTCAGTGGTTAGGACCCCCATGGACCCTCACAGAGCAGGTAGTATTTGGGTGGTGGATTATTATTTGGGTGATCAGACACAGCAGTGTTCGTGGAGCTTTTTAAACACTGTGTCCACTCACTGTCCACTCTGTTAGACACTCCTACCTGGTCAGTCCACCTTGTAGATGTAAAGTCAGAGACGACAGCTCATCTGCTGCTGCACAGTTTGTGTTGGTCGTCCTCTAGTCCTTCATCAGTGGTCACAGGATGCTGTTGGCTGGATATTTTTGGTTGGTGGACTGTTCTCAGTCCAGCAGTGACACTGAGGTGTTTAAAAACTCCAGCAGCACTGCTGTGTCTGATCCACTCAGACCAGCACAATACACACTAACACACCACCACGTCAGTGTTACTGCAGTGCTGAGAATGATCCACCACCCAAATAGTACCTGCTCTGTGAAGGTCCATGGGGGTCCTGACCACTGAAGAACAGGGTAACAGGGTATCAGAGAAACAGATGGACTACAGTCTGTAACTGTAGAACTACAGAGTGCAGCTATACTGGTGTATGTCTGTAAACATGCAGAGTGCCTAAAGCGAGTTTTACGTTACGTTTACGTCACGTCTTCCAGTTTAATGGTGGGTTGTAAAGCAGAAATCCTATTACTGCCTGGCTCCAGTGGAGTTTACACATTATCATATTACCCAGTGCATGAAAACGAGTTCAACGAATTACTGACAAAATCACATTTTCTGCAGTTATCGGATTATTAAGTGCATGTAAAGTCACTCATTAGCATTTGTCTTTTTGCCTTTCTCTGAGTAAATTTCAAGCCACGTGTCATCTATTGTGGCTTTCTGCGGTTTCAATGTGACTTCAGTTTAACAGCAAATTGCTGCGAGAAACTGAACATTGACATTTATGGCAAGTGGCAGACGCTCTTATCCAGAGGAACTTCCAGCTTTACACAGGTAGGCAAAGATAGTGATAGGAGTCTTGCCCAAGGACTCTTATTGGTATAGTGTAGGGTGTTTACCCAGGCTGGGATTGAACCCCAGTCTACAGCATAGAAGGCAGAAGTGTTACCCACTACACTATCCAACCACACCAGCACCATCATTCAAAGACATCAAGCACTGCTTGAAGACATTGAGCACCGCCATACACCGACTTCTGGCTCATATGTGGTGCGTTTGTAGGATATAAAACGAGGACCCTCTCTATCCCCCCAGCTGTTTAGCAGAAAAATCCATGCAGGTGGTATTGAAGAACACAACACACTGTGCTTGTATCAGAGGAAGTACAGGAAGGAAAGGAACGAATCACTTTAGCTTGCTTTAAATTTAAGTTTGTTCGCAACACATTCACTCAAGTTGATGCGCATGAAAAGATGATCACTGCATTTTTAATAACTACAGTGCGAAACTCAGTAAAACCTCCTCTCACTGATGCATGTGACCCACCCAACAACACAAACATACACTGATAAGGCGTAACATCATGACCACCTCCTCGTTTCTGCGCTCATTGTCCACTTTATCAGCTCCACTTACTGTATAGCTGCACTTTGTAGTTCTATAGTTACAGACTGTAGTCCATCTGTTTCTCTGATACTCTGTTACCCTGTTCTTCAGTGGCCCCCATGGACCTTCACAGAGTAGGTACTATTTGGGTGGTGGGTCATTCTCAGCACTGCAGTAACACTGACGTGGTGGTGGTGTGTTAGTGTGTGTTGCGCTGGTCTGAGTGGATCAGACACAGCAGTGCTGCTGGAGTTTTTAAACACCTCAGTGTCACTGCTGGACTGAGAACAGTCCACCAACCAAAAATATCCAGCCAACAGCGTCCTGTGACCACTGATGAAGGACTAGAGGATGACCAACACAAACTGTGCAGCAGCAGATGAGCTGTCGTCTCTGACTTTACATCTACAAGGTGGACCGACAAGGTAGGAGCGTCTAATAGAGTGGACAGTGAGTGGACACAGTGTTTAATAACTCCAGCAGCACTGCAGTCTCTGATCCACTCGCACCGTATCCAAACACTAATTACCTTTAAAATGAATACGAATAAACTGAGGTAGAGATCTTCTGATCCGTGCGCTACAGCAGTGCAAGCGATTTAATTTAATGAGGCATCATCAGCCAAACTAGGTATCAGACTGTAAGTGTAAACACTTTGAGAGTTGAATAATCAAGCGAACATACCGATGAACACTAAGTCACAATGTATTAATGTTTACACTCGTTCGTATTTACTCCAGTCTTAATGTTTTCTGTGCAGATGATCCTTAAACATCACGGACGCCCACAACTCCTTAAACTCCTAATTCCTAATCTCAACACTTACGGTTCAGTAACTAGTATGTAAGTTGTGTAATTATGAAAGCGAGAAAGTGAAGCGTGGGCTGAATGTTAAGCAGGGTTAATATTTATATTTACACTGTCAGAAATAAAGGGTCTGTGCAGGCACATTTATTGTTTATCAACGTACAAACAACCTAAGTGTCTCCTCAAAGGTTCTACAGTGGTTTTAAGGTCTGATTGTGAACCTTAAATCAGTTCCTCCAGGTGAAAAGTTGGCATTTGTACCTTTTCATAACCGAATGTTTTAAAACAGAGCAGTAGAATAAAAGCCTGGAGGTGAGGCGAGGCGGGGTGTGTGGAGTCAGTCCAGCTTAGAACAGATCATTTCAGTGGATGATGGTTCAGTTATGTTCCCTGACTAGAGGTACTGAGATGAACCCTTGAGGGTCCCACCCCAGTGAAAAGAGGGGCGCTGCCCCAGTGACCGTTTCGTACCGTTATTTCTGAGAGTGTATTTGTAATTATTTTAAAGCTTGCAGGCGCTTACAAGTCCGATAACTAGCTTTAAATATGACTTTCTCAGCTGGTCTGACATCTCTGCACGTCACCGTGTACAAACAACAGGTAGAAAGTAGGTAAAAACTCACGACTCACCGTTAAGCATTGCATTATCTCCGGGCTTGTGGTGTTGGGAGCAGCAGCATGGTTTACTGAGGCAGCCTCTGAGGAGATAAACACAAAGGAGTCACGGGCCGACACTGAGCCTTTAGAGAACATCTCTGCATATATCCTTCTTTCGCTTGCTGCACACACACAGACTCTCTGAAAAGTTTATCCGCTGAAGTTCCTTCTAGATATCTGCCTAAGCGCCAACGGCACACGCTGTCTCTCTCTCCCTCTCCCTCTCTCTGTTTGTGCTCGGAGCTGAGAGATGGAGGGAATTCCGTGAAGGAAGCGGCGCGGGGAGAAGAAACTCCTCTCCTCCTTTCTCTCTCACTCCATTATCTCTGGTTTTTGCGCGCTCCTGGGCTGTTGCCGTGGCGACAGCGGCTCGCCCCAGCCACAATGTCCTTTTAAGCTTCTCCTCATAAAGGGCCGTATTCAGACGGGACACAATACAGCAAGACTCCCTCACTTTCTCTCTCTCTCTCTCTCTCTCTCTCTCACTTTCTCTCTCTCGCTCTCTCACTCTCTCACTTTCTCTCTCTCTCTCTCTCTCTCTCTCTCTCACTTTCTCTCTCTCTCTCCCTCTCTCTCTCATATTCTCACTCACACTTGCTTTCTATCTCTCTCTCCCATCTCTCTCCCTCTCATATTCTCACTCTCTCTCTCTCTCCTATTCTCACTCACACTTTCTATCTGTCTTATCTCTCTCTTTCACTCTCTCTCTCCCTCTCTCTCTCATATTCTCACTCACACTTGCTTTCTATCTCTCTCTCTCTCTCTCTCTCTCTCCCTGTCTCTCTCATATTCTCACTCACACTTGCTTTCTATCTCTCTCTCATTTCTCTCTCTCTCTCTCTCTCTCTCTCTCTCTCTCATATATTCTCTCTCTCTCTCTCATATATTCTCTCTCTCTCTCTCTCTCTCATAATCTCACTCTCCCTCTCATATTCTCACTCACACTTTCTATCTGTCTTATCTCTCTCTCTCTCTCTCTCTCTCCCTCTCCCTCTCCCTCTCCCTTGCACACCGTCCCATTATCTCTTAATCCCCCTCTCTCTCTCATTCTCTCTCTTTTAACAGTGTCTGGCCTCTCCTCTCCTTCTTTGGTCCACTCCCTCTCACTCCTTCTCTCCATCTGTTGGGCCGCTTGACTGATCATGAAACGCTCTTTGATGCTATGTTGTGCTTTTTGGTTAACTAGCCATCAGTTCTTTGATATCACATACTTTTCTCCCAACGAACACAATATTTTCATCTCAAAGGACTGAAAGGCCTGGAGCGAGCGACTTCTTATTCTGACCCCCCCCCCCCCCTCTCTCTCTCTATCTCTCTATATATATTTCTCTCTCTTCTTTTGTCACATCTTCTTAAAGTGATAGTTTGCCAAAAAATCTAACATCGTCACTTCTCCTTTCCTGTTAGACTCCCTTTGTCGGTCACCCTCCAGTTCCTTCCCATTAGTTGAACAGCAGGGCTGTCAGTTTGGCTCAGAAATGAAATTCCAATTTTTCACCATTTCACTTAGTTGCTCGTCAAATATTTGAATATGGTTGTTGTCAGAAGAAAACCTCATATATCCATTTTATCGTTTTTTAGTTTTTGACATAATTTGAAAATACCTGGTGCTCTTTACATTGCTCGTAAATTTCATGATGAATGGACAAAAAGAAACGGCCCAAAATGACCTGGAAAAATTTCTGGTTCCATTGACTTACATAAAAGTAAAGTAGGTTTTTTCCTTCTCCTGTAAAGTTACCATATAGGAGATACAAGGTTTTCTTCTGACAACATCGATATACTTGACTGAGGAACTTGACTGGCCTGGTTGAGTCCTGACCTCAACCTGATAGAACACCTTTGAGATGTATTAGAGTGGAGACTGTGAGCCAGGCCTTCTCGTCCAACATCAGTGTCTGACCTCACAAATGTGCTTCTGGAAGAACGGTCAGAAATTCCCATAAACACACTCCTAAACCCTGTGGAAAGCCTTCCCAGAAGAGTTGAAGCTGTTATAGCTGCAAAAGGTGAGCCAACATTGAATTAAACCCTATGGATTTAGCATGGGATGTGACTTAAGTTCAGACAACCGAATAATTTTGGAATATATATATATTAGTTACTGAAGAGCTTTCGGTTGTTAGTGAATATTCTAGATGGTGGTTGTCATGTTTATTTATGGCCAAGTATGATATGTTGTTTCATGCGTTTGGTTGCCTCTGTGTTTGATGATAACTTCTGGCATGAAATATAACAGCAGCTGCAGCAGAGGTAGCTTTAAACTTTCAACTATTCCAATATTATTCCAATATTCCAATAAGTGTACTTTTCAATACATTTGATAAATCCATTCAAATTCTGCTTAATTCTTTGGAGGTACTGAACAATTCGCAGTAGCTACTGAACCATTCATAGTAGTTACAAAATATTTCATATTGAAATATGCAAAGGTCACAGTAATTAAGGAGCAGCTCGTAATCGTTACTCAATAATTTACAGTAGTTACTGATCAATTCATAGCAGTACCTGAATAATATACAGTTCAACTTTCAAACCAGTTTAATTTTTCCACCATCTCCCACGATCAATGTTAATTCTGAAGGACTGTGCCAATACCACCCACCCAAGCCCCCCCCACACTCCTTCTTCTTCTGATGCCATAAACTGGTCTCAGTCCTGGGACTCAGTCTTGGTGTAAACTGGCCTTGTGAGTTGCAGTAATGAGGTTAGGGCCCCTGAACAACTCTGTATATCTCTCACTCTCTCCTTTACAGACCGGTGTTAAAGTTATAAAGTCTCTAACGCGCTGTGGATAAGATATCCGGGACAACCGATGGGAATGAGAAAATCCCACTCTAATCAAAACTCAGAAAGGGGTTCCTGCAGCCTCGGGAGGTGACCCTATGTGGGTCCGGCCCAAAGAGACCATTGTACGGCCAGACATAAATCACCGGGATTTAAGCGGGTGACAGAGAGCAACTGGCAACCGAGCACAAAGATCGCTGCCAAGAAACACTCCTCCAAATACAGGGAGAGAATGAGAGGAGGACGAAAGCAGGAAGGACAGTGAGAAAGAGTGAGAGAGAAAGAGTTTACGAAGTTGGCCCGAGTCAAACGGGCTATAAACTACTCGAGAGAGCAATAGCTTTCAGCAGTGACTTTCACTCACTTGACACCGTGACACTGTTGTTCAGCCATTCACACCAAAACAAATAAAGCCTTGATGGAGAGCAAAGGGGGCAAAAGAAAGAGCGCTCGCATCAGAGGGAAGCCAAACCAGAGGGGTTTGGTACGGCATAAAACCAGACAATAAACGTCAAGGAGAAATTATCACCATCTTATTATATACGCCTTGGTCCCGCAAGATAAAGGTCACAGTTTGAGGAGGAAAACGCAGGCTAGATTATTCAAATAAAAGCATCGTCGCTGTCCAAAAAATGTGAAAAACACTGAATAGTAAGCAAAATAGTGACTTTACAGCAGAAGGCAAAAACATTCTTACCTTTCTATGTAAGTCAGTGTAAAAGGATTTGTTCCAAGTGATTTTAGAGCATTTCTATTGGTCCATGCATCACGAAATTTGAGCACAGTGTAAAGGATAACAGACTGAGAAGGAAATTGAGAAGGAAAATCAGGGAGGGAAAGGCCAACTACAGGAAGAAGATGGAGAAACAACTGCAGAATAACAACATCAGTGGGGTCTGCAAACGTCTAAAAACAATCCCTGGACACAAGAAACCTGACCCCCAGGCTGTAGGAGACCATAAATGGGTGAACGATCTCAATTTGTCTTTCAATAGATTTGATCACTCACCCCCTCTACACAGTTACCCCTACTGCAACCCCCCTCTTCTGGTCTCTCAGGGCACTGCTCTGCCCCCTCTCCATCAATTACCCCCCTGTTCACAACTCTCACCTCACAGCCACCCATCACTGATCCTGCTGTCAGCTCAACCCCCCCTACCTGTACACTCCAGCAACCAGCCCCCCTGCTCCAAACTGTGCCTTACAACAGCCCAGGTGAGAAAGTAGCTCAGAAAGGGGTCCGGATGGCATCAGCGCCACGCTCCTTAAGTCTTGCGCAGATCAGCTGCGTGGAATAGTTGAACACATGTTCAACATGAGCCTGAAGCTCGGGAAGCCACCACAAATGTGGAAAACAGCTCGTGTGGTACCGGCGCTGAAGATGCAGCAACCAAAGGACCTCAGCACCTATGGACCCAATCTAGTTTGCCTATCAACCTGGCATTGGAGTGGATGACATGGTCATCTACCTCCTACACAGAGCTCTTTCTCACCTGGAGAAGCCTTTGATTTCTCCAGTGCTTTAAACATCATACAGCCTGGGCTCCTCAGGGACAAGCTGGAGAACACAGGGGTAGATCACCACCTCTCAAACTGGATTCTGGACTATCTCACCAACCAACCACAGTATGTGAGGGCACAGGACAGTGTGTCTGACATGGTGCTCAGCAGCACAGGGGCTCCGCAGGGTACAGTCCTGGCACCGCTCCTCTTCACCCTGTACACTGCAGACTTCATGTACAGCTCACCAAACTGCCATCTACAGAAGTTCTCTGATGACTCAGCAATCATCGGACTCTTTACAGATGAGGACGACAGAGAGTACAGAGAACTGACCCAGGACTTTGTGGACTGGTGTCTGAGGAACCATCTCCTAGATGGTTTTGCATTTATTTCACTTTTTTTAAACAGCTCTGACTCTGACTTTTTCATTTGTAAAGCACTTTGAATGACAGCAGTGTTCAAAAGGTGCCATATAAATAAATTTGCCTTGCCTTGTCTGGTAAGTGAAGTAAAAATGGGAGGTTATGTATGAAAATATCCTTAAATTAAAGCTGAAAGTCTTCACTTTGAGCTCATACGCATTATTAAATTTCACATGCAATACGTTATGCTAGGAGGATAGAAAAACAATAGCTTGGGTCAAGATCTAAATATTTAATGTAAGTGGACTTGCATAGAAAAGGAGGAAATAAAGACAAATGAGCGAAGAAATTCCCAAACTGGAGTTCGAATGTATTAAAAGTTACAATGAAAATGAGACTCCTAACAGCTGTTCTTTGAAAGGTGATCCTCTCATACATCCACTATATTTCCAAAAGTGTTCAGTCACCCATCCACATCATCGAATTCAGGTGTTCTAGTCTCTTCCGTGGCCACAGGTGTATAAAACCAAGCCCCTAGGCCTGCAGACTGCTTCTACAGACATTAGTGAAAGAATGGGTCGCTCTCAGGAGCTCAGTGAATTCCAGAGTGGTGCTGTGATCGGACGCCACCTGTGCAACAAGTCCAGTCGTGAAATTTCCTCACTAGTAAATATTCCACAGTCAACTGTCAGTGGGACGGCACTCCTGTTCCAACATGACTGTACACCAGCGCACAAAGCAGGTCCTTCTCGTCCAACATCAGTGTCTGACCTCACAAATGCACTTCTGGAAGAACGGTCAAAAATTCCCATAAACACACTCCTAACCCTTGTGGAAAGGCAGAAGAGGTGAAGATGTTATAGCTGCAAAGGGTGAGCCAACATTATATTAAACCCTATGGATTAAGAATGGGACGTCATTCAAGCTCATATGCATGTGAAGCCAGACGACCGAATACTTTAGGAAACATAGTGCATATATATTTTTTATAAATTATTATATATATATATATATATATATATATATATATATATATATATTTATTTATTTATTTATTTATTTACACTTGCCATTAACACTTAACATGTATCCTGGGTGATCCAGTCATAAGTAGCCGCACTTTGTATCCCTTAAACCACCTTTGGAGGTAGACAGAGATGCATATATACATTTATTCACCATTTATAGTGTAACTGCTTCAAACAGCGGCAAAGGACCACCTTAAGTAACTGTGACATCACAGCAGAGATGAAAGCAGCTGCATAGCATCCTTTTCTGTCTCCTCTACCATTTGTTTACAAGTCACATTAGCAGGTCTAAACCTTTATAACAGCGCTTTCATTCACATGAACACAGACAACATTCATGTCAGACAACAGGCACAGAGAGAGACTGGTGTAGCAAATGTGGGTGGTACCTTCCTCCGGCCACCAAATCTCAGCACTGGACACGCATTGGAGACACATGGAAATGCCAGGTGTAAACAGCTACATGTGTTGCTGCCCACTTGATCCGATCACTTGAGATGGATGTTAATGCCAAGTGTGAACAAGGCCTAGGCTGACTGGACAAGGCCTGTTCACACCTAGTATTCATCCATGTTGAGTGATCTCCATTGAGCACTTGTGGTCAGATTTCGTGTAGGACACGCATTTACTCCGATCGTCCATTGCTGGATTTGTTTTTCTCACTCTCGCTGTGCGTCCCTGTTCGTGCAAATGTATGGGCTGTTAGAAACACGTAGACCACAGACACTGCTAATGAAACCCATCAACAAAAGGAAAAGCACAATTTTCTCTGCTGTGACAGTTGATTTGACAGCCCTTCGATGCCATCAGGTACAAATCGGGATGCTTTAAAGTTCGCACTACAAATGCGATGTGCACTGAAGAAAAAGGGCCCTGTGAATTCACACCATTCAACTGTATCAGATGTTTGCAAATGAATAAAATGTGTCACAGCTGGCAGCCAGATGAACAGTAAGCTATTCAATTCAAATTAGTTGGGGTTTTTGTTTCCATTCATCTGATATGAATGACACAAGACCTGAACACTGCCAATAAATGCACAGGAACAAGACAAGAACACCTTATGTACCACATGTGATGCGAATGACAATAAAGCCTTATCTATCTATCTATCTATCTATCTATCTATCTATCTATCTATCTATCTATCTATCTATCTATCTATCTATCTATCTATCTATCTAAAGCTGTAAGTCCAAAAAAGGGAATCAGGAACTCAAGGTGAATGGGGTAAAGTGGAACTGAGATCTTCTTCACTAATTTACTTCTATAGAATCATCATCACTCGTAAATATCCAGTAAAGTCCAATATTGCACTTAAGTGCATGTAACCTCTGGAACTGACTGTGACTAAACTGGTAGAAAGCAAAGATAAAAATGATAATAGAAGCTACAAAACTGGAGGCGAGTGTTTCCGCCTCGGTGTGTTCCTGTGTAGGAAGAGGACGAGATGCAAATTCAGCTTCAGCAACGCAAAAAAGAGAAAGAAGCTTAAAGAAAAGCAGCAAAGAAGCATTGATTTTTGGCCCTTGGTTTGCATAGACGAAAAAAAGCTCGTACTGCATGAGAAACAGCTGGGCTGGAGCACAATTAGACTAGAATCAGGTTAAAGTTTAGAGCAACATAAGGAACATCGAGGCACATGAGGATTTGTAAGTTATTGTTCGTCAAGCCCACAGAACACTAACGTGACCCGAACAGCCAACGGACTGCATTTAATATTTTGTGTGGCAAAATAAACACAAATGGTTTTCGTGAGGCAAACGAAAATACGCCCACAGGCACAGCCAAAATAAAATCAGATGTGATTACAGTTGGGTTCACAGGGGAAGAGGAAAAAATGCAAAAAAACAGGCACGCTGGACGGAATCCAGTTTGGGGAATTTGAGAGAGAGAGAAACGAAACAAAGAGGGCGAGATTAATGTGACACACAGGGCCGAATGTGGCATCACTGTGGTCTGCTTTGCTCTGCTAAACCCAACATCTCGCAGGTGATCCACTCAGAGACTTTTAGTTTCCGTTAACATTAATTCATTGATATTTTGTTCATGTTGTAACTAGTAAAATGGGTCTGGGTGTGGAACTAGAGCTTTCTGTATGCTACTGTGTTAAAAGAAGCTCCATGCTGCCTTTATCATTGGATGCACTGCAATAGTTTCAGAGCACGGGTCAAATCATTAGTAGAAAGTGGACACGACATGAGCTATAAAATCTCATAATAAGTAAGTAAGTAAGTAAGTAAGTGAGTGATACTTTTTTTGATCCCACAAACGGGGAAATTCCATCTCCGCATTTAACCCATCCGTGAAGTGAAACACCACATACACACTAGTGAACACACACACACTAGGTGGCAGTGAGCACACTTGCCCGGAGCGGTGGGCAGCCCTATCCACGGCGCCCGGGGAGCAGTTGGGGATTAGGTGTCCTGCTCAAGGACACCTCAGTCATGGACTGTCGGCACTGGGGATCGAACCGGCGATCTTCCGGTCACAGGGCCAGATCCCTAACCTCCAGCCCACGACTGCCCCCAAATATATAATATATGAGCTATACTGCTCACACCCCATGGCATTTGTGGCTTGTGACCTGTTGTCTGTCAACGCAGTGGTGTGCACGCCACATCAGCGATCGCAGCGATTGCCTGACATCAAGGCCCTGCTGTCTTATGGAAATAAACACCAGTGACTGGTTGCCCCAGCCGTACGTAAGTTGAAGCGTAGGCTGCGTGTGGCGCAGTGTTTACTAGGTTTAGGCTTATGCATTACTAATGCCAGTCTTAAACCAAACGGCTTTTCAAGCGATTTCACTGTCGCAGACAAATATCCAACGTCGGAATAAGACCTTGAGAGTCTTGTTAGAGTCGACTCTCCAGACTGATTGGAATCCATGTTACCCATTTTACCAGAATCAGAATAAGAGTCCGAGAGTACGGAAATGGGTCAAGGTAACACAAAGTCATCAACAGACAGGAAACAAGGCTTGGTATGCAGGATATACTTCACAATGAGCAAGTGTACTGAAGATCCTTACATATGAAGATAAACTAGGTAACTAGGAAGACATCAGTATTCAGGTGAGGCTGACCTCTGGTGGCGAAGGCGGGTGTTACACCTGACAGTCGCACTCACGTCATGTCGTTCGTTTAGTGTGAGGTGGTCACGACGGCCGTCTAAAGTCAGTCTTTTTCTCGTCTCGACGCTGCAACAGAATCACCCGTGCTTAATATTATCGTAAGTTTAAAGTAAGTTTGCTCCACTTTAATACAATCATCATATTAAATTAAAGTGTAAACTGACTGCTTTAATATTTCAGGTTCACTGAGTGGCTTTATTGAAGAATCGTCAATGCTTTTTACCTCTTTTTCTTTCTTGTGCTTCCTGTTACACTGTGTTTTATGTTTTTTTTATGGCTGAATCTCCACATGTTGTGCTGATGCATGAATCTTTATATCAAATTCAAAAAGTAGCTGCACGTTTTACAGGTTAATTCTGGGTGATGATCTATCAGAGTATACAGCTCAACAGTGAACTGGGCTGAGCCCCAGATCTTTACACACCCAGCCACCGTATCTTCTCATCTGTACCGCTAAAGAGTGGAAGGAAAAGTGTTTATCTGCTTGTAACCAATCCGCCAGGTGCATGATGGGAAGAAATCTCAAAAAATCTAGTCGCAGTCTTATAAATAGTGACACAGCAAGATTCCCAGTCTTTGCAAAATCACAGCGTGTCTTTAGATGTGTCAGACTTTAGTCTTTCAAAAGTCTTCAAAGTCTTTTGAAAGTCTTTTGATGTATGATTAGCATAAATCAGAACGGGTTGGACCGCACAAACTAGTTTATACGTTGAGCACAGTACTTAGTAAATGTTTACACCTCCTCCTGGGCAGATGTAAGTTCTGGCGAAACCATCAAAAACAACACAGAAAGCACAAAAAAGACTAAAAAAAGATTTCTTTTTTGGCTAACTAAGCTAAAATTTCTAAATGCTACCCTGGTTTAAACTCAGCATGAAGCTCAACAGCCACAGCTCCAGCTCAGTGAGACTCAGCAGCTGCACAAACGCGAAAAATGAGGCTTCTGTTGTGTCGGTTATCCATAAACCTCCATTTCCATACGAGTTATACAGCAGTTAGTTCCGGCCACGCGAGCTGATTGGGTGAGAAGTGTTTTTAACTGCATTGTTATTTCGCCATAACATCACAGGTTTTTCACAAACGCTGTATCACTCCACTAAGACGCCGTTGCTAAGCAACAACTTTGACAGCTGTAGGAGCCGCTCAAGCCATTCGAACGTTTTTACTTCTTACTTTGTGCACAAACTGAAAACGGACACTTTTATGACGACATTTGACCGACAGCCGATTTGGTCCGACTCTGAAGACGAGACGACACTAAATTCCCAAACTGTCAGTCGGTCTGTGGAACGGTCGGTCTGCTGGAGAACGAACTGCCGGCTGAGCAGCGAGTGGGCGGAGCTCGTTACTCTGACGTAGCACCAAGCTGCTTGTTAAGGAGCTATAATTAGGAGGAAGGAACTGAATATTAAAACATATTAAACGCCGCGTTCGCGGCCAGTTTATTCATTTCTTACTGTATTTATTTAACTGCTGTATAAAAACAATAGAAACCCGAGGAGTGCGTTATCACTATAACATCACGGCTGTGATGATCTGCGGTGACCAAATCACAGCCACGATGTTATTACGTGAGATCGCACTCCCTCTCGTGATCTATTGCTTAATTATGACACGACTTATGAATTTGTAGTGCGACCAAATTTTGCCCACGTCTGTGTGCTTCTGTGCACGGATTGTTAAGCATCCTTGGGTTTAAAAGAGACACTCCATAAACTCATAATATCAAAGCCACTGTGGTGAAACTTCCTAAAGAATGATAATCTAATCACGGAGGTGTGAATCGCGCACATCTGGCATCACTCCACATCGCACACGTTCACACATGCACACACACTTCCACAAGTATGTGGCCGGCAGCTGGACCTGTCCTTGTCGATAAACCACAAACATTTTCATTAGAATAAATCTTTAAAAAACACATTCTGACACTTCAACTTACACAAGCAACATACGACTGACATCTGACTTCCCAAAACTGCAGATTTCCAGAAGTCCAGAGAAAGAACATACACCTCCGACTGGGCTCTTAGACAAACATCCATCATAGTCTTACAGCGATTTATTCGGACAAGGCCTTTTTACACAGACAAACTTTCCAGATTACAACAGTTTCCGTTTCTTAGTTTTCCAAAAATACAAAACACAGCAACATTGTTTACTGGTTTATGTCACAAAAGGCTCCTCCCACTCCTACATGTGCTTTATTGTTTACTTTTTATCGTCCAGCCGCTGTTGTAGTTTTCCAGGGTTTGTCATCATGTCTGCATACCGTTCTATCCGCGTTGGCCATCTGAACCTGGACTGTTATGACCACGACCCTGGATTTGCCCTCAATAAAAACCGCTTATCTCAGCACATGCGCCGCCTCCGTTACAGGTTAAGCCATTTCATGTCAGACTGTGACTAATAAGACTCAAAAGCAGGAGATAAAGTGGTTTGAATCAAATATTTTAAGGGTGTCTGGCATTTGCACTGTGACTTGCGTGATAATTGTGGTCATTTGGCACACATGAGCAAAACTCCTGTTCTGACTCACACAGCAAATCATGGTTTACTACATCATAAAATCCAGATGTTGAGGGAATTGTTTGACTGTGACAGGTTGTTGAATAATTTCAAATAGACTTGTGTATGACTTTCTGACACTGAATGATCAAGGACAAAAAAAGGACAAAAGGAGGGAAAAAATTCAGGCTGCTACAACTGCTTCTGGGAGTGTTAGGCACATTTTTCAATAATTTACTATATGCTGTCACAGAGGCCACATAAGCAAGTCTATTTGAGATTACATAAAAACTCAGGACAACTTGAGGCAAGTGTGTGACAATATAGGGATGCAGCCAGAAATAATATCAGTTTAGGAGGAGACAGTTTAGGGGTTGGAAAAAGCTCATAATGCTCAACATGGCGCTTGCAAGTCCTGCCCTTCAGGAAAACAGCCAATCAGCCTGTTGGAAAAATCATAAGAACAAAGACCTGATTTATACGTCTCTGGGAATAACTGCCCAGGGGTGTTACTAAGACAGCCGCTCAGTGAACAGACTCAATTATAAGTATGTTATAAGGACCTTATAAGGGCGTTATAAGACGTTATAAGCCTGTTAGAAAAATCATAACCAAAAAAAAAGCTCCTCACTATATGGGTAGTACCTGAAAAAGTGTTCATTCATACGATATTTAAGCCAAACATCACATACTTTGAATGCTATTTTGTCAGATTATACCAGTGATTTCAAATATGTTTGTGAAGCTATTCATTTCAGATTTATATATCTCTGGGAATAACTGCCCAGGGGTGTTACTAAGATAGCTACTCAGTGAATAGACTCACCTATAATGACTTGGTCAGTGTTATTTGATGGAGAATAAGCTTCCATGACTTGTTAGTAGCATTAGCCTTGTAGTTCCAGTGGAGGACAAAGAAAGGAAGCAAACTTCAGGCACCAAACAAGTCTTGCCTGCTCAACTACGAGAATTCTGGTTGATAAATTTCGTTCTTCATAGGTTCTTTAGGAAAGACCATAGTTCTATTTAGAGCCATTTCAAGCTGAAAGGTTCTTTGCACGGTGAAATGGTTTCTCAGACTGATGGAGAATGTCTTGTGTATGGTTCTATATAGAACCTTTTTGAAGATGGTTCTTTATACCACCAAAAAGTTCTGCTATTCTCATGATGCCAAGCTTGTACACACTTAAAAAAGTTGCTCTTTTGTTGCAAGATTGGTATCTTAACAATGGAAGAACCCTTCTGGGTGCGATATAGAACCCTCTACCACACATTTTTCATCAATCTGAAGAACGCTTTTATGATGCAAAGAACCCTTTGATTATACAAAGGATTATTTGAGCGTTCATGGTTCTATATAGAACCATTTTCTATACAATAGCCCATTTAAAGAATAAGAGTATCATACCAAAAAGTTTCTGCTACTGTTACGATGTTAAGCTTGTACACGAGAAGAACCCTTTTGGTTGCGATATAGAGCCATATACAATACATTCTCTATCAATCTGAAGAACCATCTCACAATGTAAAGAACCATTTAAGCATGAAATGGCTCTATATAGAACTCATTGTTCTAAATAGAGCCACTATCTTTACTTCACTGAGTGTGCAGACATGGGCTGGAGGTTAGGGAACCCTGTGACGATCCCCAGTCCCGACAGTATATGACTGAAGTGCCTTTGAGCAAGGCACCTAACCCCCAACTGCGCTGCGGATAGGGCTGCCCACCGCTCCGGGCAAGTGTGCTCACTGCCCCCTAGTGTGTGTGTGTGTGTGTGTGTGTGTGCTCGCTAGTGTGTATGTGGTGCTTCACTTCAGGATGCAGAGGTGAAATTTCTCCATTGTGGGACTAATAAGTTTCACTTAAACTAATCTAGTACAGGCTAGAAAGGCCATATTCAACCCATAAACACACTCAATAGCACTATTACATGCAACGTTCCTCACAAGAACCAGAAAATAAGTCAGAAATGTCATGCCTACGTTTCACTTTGATCTGGATCTGAACATGTCAGCACCTGGAGGCTAGAGTTACCCTTTGCCATGCGCGCAGGCCAGCAGAGGAGCATGCTGGGGGCGCTGTGGCCTCATGCTGCTGACTCACTGTCTGTCTTTATGACACTTGGGGCTTGGTAACAACACAGATTGCTGAGGTTAAAACAAGCCTCCTCCTGCAGCCAGCCCACTGACACGCTAACCAACACCTGACCTTCACACGGACGACCAGGACCTACAGGGTGAGTAGGGAACAAATGAGGACGCATTGACGGTTGAAGGAGTCGTCCAGTGAAAAACACTATTATCTACAACCCCAATTCCAAAAACGTCTGATACTCTGTTACCCTGTTCTTCAGTGGTCAGGACCCCCATGGACCCTCACAGAGCAGGTACTATTTGGGTGGTGGATCATTCTCAGTACTACAGTAACGCTGACGTGGCGGTGGTGTGTTAATGTGTGTCGCACAGGTACGAGTGGATCAGACTCAGCAGTGCTGCTGGAGTTTTTAAACACCGTGTCCACTCACTGTCCACTCTATTAGACACTCCTACCTTGTCGGTCCACCTTGTAGATGTAAAGTCAGAGGCGACAGCTCATCTGCTGCTGCACAGTTTGTGCTGGTCATCCCTTAGTCCTTCATCAGTGGCCACAGGACGCTGTTGGTTGGATGTTTCTGGTTGGTGGACTATTCTCAGTCCAGCAGTGACACTGAGGTGTTTAACAACTCCATTGTATATGCAAGTGTGGGATACAGATTGCATGAAATGGATAACAAACAGCATAATAGTAGCAGATTACCATAACATTTTCTAGCTGCCTGAGCTGTGATCAAATCTTTCCTGCAGACTATGACCATACTTATCTCTTCCAGTCGCTGTGAAGTGTGCTAATGCTCAGCAGGCTGTTAAAAACATGCCCTCGCAAATGATAGAAACAGACGACTAATGTGTGCTCCAGGGGAACAAGAGCTGTCTAGCGTGCCACACAACGGGCGCATTCTGTGTAAATGGGATGTTGAAACTGTGCGTGCGTGTAATCTGTTGTAGTCTCTTTCCAGAGGCCAAAATTATTACTGCTGTTACAACCTTTTGGCCCCTTTGAGGAAAAACGCCTATTACAGCATGGGACGGTGAGATTTAGCCACCGTAGTACCTACTTCCATAGAAAACGCTCATTAAGACAGCAGTGCACGGCTGTGTGTGTTCGGTCTGGACTGTGGAAAATGCCCTGCATTCCTCAAATTAGGAATGCTTTTAAAGTTGGTAAGACTTTCCAAAACGTCCTGAATCTCTCCTTTAGCTGAGTTTAGGCTGAAAGTCTGCTGGGCCCATTCTGCTAATTTAGCGTCAAGGAAAGATTGCAAAAAAAAATAAAAACGCAATGAAGTTCTCTCACCCTCGTCAGACCACTTTAACTGGCCCTTGAGCATGCACTGCATGCTCCATTTCTTTTTATATCCCAGTAGTCCTTAAATCTTTCCCACAAACACACACAATTATTACAGGCCACTTTTCGACTGACCAAGCACTGATCTGGTTTAGATTTGATGAGGGCTGAAGAAACTGGCTGAAAGCAAATTGCAGCGGACGACCCACACGTGACACAATGCACAGCACATGATGTAGCCGTTCATGTGGATCCGGACATGTGAACTGGAAGCTTTTTGCAGGTTCTACACAGATGGGGATGTTTGAAAACATTATCTGTCAATGGAATTTTACAGCATTGTCTCATGTATGACATGTTTGGGGGCAGTCGTGGGCTGGAGGTTAGGCCTGTGACCAGAAGGTCGCTGGTTCGATCCCCAGAGCCAACAGTACATGACTGAGGAGCAAGGCCCCTAACCCCCAGCTGCTCCCTGGGCATTGAGGATAGGGCTGTGTGCTCACTGCCCCCTAGTGTGTATGTGGTGTTTCACTCGGATGGGTTAAATGTGGAGGTGAAATTTCCCCGTTGTGGGACTAATAAGGGTCGATTAATGTTGATCTGCGTTCACATTACCAGGCTGAAGTGGCACAAATCCTCTTTTTTGTACCAATGTGACTCAATCTGATGTTTTCAGGGCTGTGAGGACACAAATCTGATCTTTTCAAATCTGACCTGAGCCACTTTTATATGTGGTCCTAGATCGGATGCGAATGTGACCATGCAACCTGAATGTGACGCTCAGATCGGAATTCATCTGCTTTTTTTCCACTGCGAGTGCTCCATCATTCAGCGTTACCATGGCAGCAGCACCGAACAGACGTTAAAGCCTGTAAACGATGGAAAAGCAGCTCATCTCACCTTTTCCTCCTTCGTCTGACTCTAATAATGAAGCTGAGAGCTGATCAGAGTTAATGATCTTCTCAGCGAAGCTCGTTCTGCTCGTTAGTTTGTACTGATGATGCAGTGATTCAGTCACGTGACGTTACTCAGTAGGAGGAGCTCATGAGGGTCAGTTCAGGAGCCGGTTCGTCACATTAATGACAGATCAGATTCGACCAGAAAACTGGATTTGAGCAATGAAGCTTGTAGCGTGAACACAGCCAGAATGTAATGTTAGCCCCATTTGTGCAGCGTCAGAAATATTCCACTGATATGAGAAGTTGATAAGTAGTTTAAAAATCCAAAATAGTTATTTTAAACTTTGTGAAATGTTTAGAAGTTGGACAGTATAAACATTTGTAATGTTGAACTGCATTTCATTGATGCTTGTTCTTGTTTTGATCCTGTACTGTTTGAGTTTCACGCCTGCCCTTACACTACTGGACAGCCACTCAGCGTCTAAATGATGGACAGCTCTGCAGACACGGTGCGTAGTACAGATTTTGGAGATGCAAGTCTTTGTGAATTACACTAAACAATGAAATACTTTGTTAGCCACCTTTTACCCTGTTCATCAGTAATCAGGACCCCTACAGGACCACCACGGAGCAGTATTATTTGGGTGGTGCATCATTCTCAGCTCTGCAGTGACA
>NC_051233.1:4822344-4827344 GCF_015220715.1 Pygocentrus nattereri | reverse complement strand
GGGACTGAACCCCAGTCTACAGTGTAGAAGGCAGAGGTGTTAACCACTACACCATCCCAACCCCTAATATGTTGTCTTTGTACTATTTTCAGTGAAACCTAGAGTTTAAATGATTTGCACATCATTGCATTTTGTTTTTTTATGCACATTTTGCACAGCATTTTTGGAAATGGGGCTGTGAATCAAATTCACTTGAATTTAATTCACTATGTAACTAATTACATAACTCCACGTTTAAACTGAAACAACATAGCAAAACGACAATAACTCTAGACCTCTACGGGTTAAAGGCTCCATCCAACAGCATGAACAGAAACACTTCAGCTCTAACCCCAAAAATTCAGATTCACTGAAAACGCACCACAGCCAGTGGCCTTTACTTCCCTGGCACTGTCGATTCAGTGAAAAAGCAGCCGTCCCCTTCACACAGAGCACACCAACAGAGAGATGATGAATGGAGAGAGTTTCCCTGCTTGGCTATAGAGTCCTTATTCACTGCACAAGTAACAGGACACAAGCTCAGCAGCTGAAACACTATTCATCATTACAGAGGAAGCCCAATAGGAAGAAGAGAGCAGAAATACATCTGTCACGTCTCAGTGGACACTCAGCTGGAGGTCAATGGATAGTAAAGCCCAATGCTGATATTACTGGGGTAGCTTCTGCTTCTTAGTGATGTCAATCCTATCTGAAAGACCAGTGCCGGTGGCAGTTATTTTACCCTTTAACAGTCCAAAGTTTTATTACACACTTCTATAACCTAAGGACCAGTTTGCACTAAAGTCACTATAGTTAGCAATTAATAAGCCTAAACACCTCAGTGACACTGCTGGACTGAGAACAGTCCACTAACCTAAAATATCCAGCCCACAGCGTCATATGACCACCGATGAAGGACCACAGGATGACCAACACAAACCGTGCAGCAGCAGATGAGCTGTCATCTACAAGGTGGACCGACAAGGTAGGAGTGTCTAACAGAGTGGACACTGAGGGGACACAGTGTTTAAAAACTCCAGCACCACTGCTGTGTCTGATTCACTCAGACCAGCACAACACAAACACACCACCACCATGTCAGTGTTACTGCAGTGCTGAGAATGACCCCCCACTCAAATAGTACCTGCTCTGTGAGGGTCCATGGGGGTCCTGACCACTGAAGAACAGGGTAACAGAGTATCAGAGAAACAGATGGACTACAGTCTGTAACTGTAGAACTACAGAGTGCAGCTATACAGTAGTTTAAACAGTAAACAGTAGTTGGTGTATCAGTCACTGCTTTTCAAATGAAGCACAATGCAGAGCAACCGATCAGAACAGAGCTCGTTTATACATAAAGCCGCAATATAAATGCACGTTTAACTCTAAGAAAGATTGAAAAATAGTCATGTATTATCACTGTTTTTAATATGTAAATACACAAATGTCTAATTTAGACCTTGGGGTGAAGCATAAAATATAATAAAGATGTAGAATATGGGCCTTTAATATGTGTTTTTCTCATGATTTACAAAAAAATAAATAAATAAAACACTACAGCACTCATTTTTTCTACTCCCTAAAAGTCTTGAGGGTACATAACCCTACTATGCACACACTGAAAACTAAGAATGAAGAGACTTTACAATGGCATTTTAATGCACCTGGCGGTTTAGCAAAATGTACATAACTTGGGTTTCACTACCTTTAATGTACTACAGGGAGATTCATTCGAAAGAGGCCCTGAATATTCCGTAATAACTCTCTCTAGGACGAAGCAATCTGAACGAAAACCGTGCAACGTGCTCCTCGGAAAAACCTGATCAGACCATCGCAAGCGCTTTTACTAAAACCTCTTAAAATGCCATGCCAGCACACCGATTTACGGACCGAGGCCGAAGACGGAAAACCATCTAGAGTAACTTCATTTGTATTGCAGCGGAGTTTGAACAAAGCCTCCTGTAGCTGTAGAGCTCTAGACGTCACCCCAAAGACATTCTGCCAACTAATGATGGAGGGTTTCACCAGACGATCGATTCGGCCCATCTTTCTCTGGCCCTCCTGCCTCTAGCCTTTGGGACGCGCTGCTGGAACGTCTATTGTAGCGTTAATTCACCCAAGTCTCTCTGGAGAGGGGAGCTCAAGGGGACTCAAAGCTCAGAGTTTTACTGGAGCGGAATAAAAGACAAATCTGTATCTCGTTCAGGACCCCCTTACTACTGATAATATCCGATGAATTGTTATACAGACAGTAAAAGAGTATGTAGTATTTCAAAGGTCCCATAGCCCAAATATAGTTGTTTGGCCAAGGCATGTCAGGCGTCAGAGGTTTGCTTCTTTAGGTCTTGCACTGGAGCTATGAGGCTAATGTAGCTAGTAATACAAGCTTATACCTCACCAAATTGCCTTATGCAAACGGCGTGCCTAAGACAACACACGTTGACTCAAACCGTGTCGAGTTGTTAAGTAATCTCAAACTTTTTTATGTGGTTTCTGAAACTATATGACTTACTGTTCTCTCTGGACAAAATGGGCAAAATCTTTCACAAATCTTTCTCATCTGTCATCAAGGGACAGTCATGGGCTGGAGGTCAGGGAACTGGCCCTGTGACCAGAAGGTCGCTGGTTCAATCCCCAGTGCTGTCAGTCCATGACTGAGGTGTCCTTGAGCAAGACACCTAACCCCCAATTGCTCCCTGGGTGCCATGGATAGGGCTGCTCACTGCCCCCTTGTGTGTGTGTGTATTCACTAGTGTGTATGTGGTGTTTCACTTCACAGATGGGTTAAATGCAGAAGTGGGATTAAAAAAGTATCACTTACTTATAGGGGGTCAATTGGCCACACTTTAATTGGTCCCCTATAGATGCTCTACAGCTACTTAACAAACTTTCTGGTGATCCTCACTTGATTATCAACAACATTATGATTAGGGTTAGGAGTAGCTGTAGGTTTTGCCTTGAGGTTAAGCTTAGGGTGAGGTTTAGGGTTTAGGGATAGATTCAATAAACTCCTTCACACTGAACTTCATGTCCGGTTGAATTTAATGGGTATTTAGTTGAATGTCATTGAAAGGCTGACTGAGCATCTCCAAAGCCTCTATAGTGAACCATCTAAGTTACATTCAGCTTCAAGTTCAGTGGCATTTAATGACCATTCAGTTGATTGTTACTTAAATATATACTGGACATTTACAAAGAATCTACACTGGACCATCCAGATAAAGTGTTACCGGTCAATTTGATAAGTGTTACCGGTCAATATCAAAGTTCTGGTGAGAATTCTGAATTATGCGTTCTCTGTTTTGTGTGAACCATCAGTGGTTCTCGCACTACTACAGGTATGGTTATGGAAGGTTAGGGCCCTAAGGAAGGAGGGAAGGAGGGAAGCTTTTAGCCTTTTTAACTCCTTAGAACCACCAGTGGTTCCAAACCATGCTGCGTCATGTTCTTTACTGCATCACTTTCATATTTAAAAAGCTACACTCAAACGGTGGTCGGTTTTAAAGACTTTATAATGAAAGAAGCTGGACTATGAACTGGATCTCAGATCTTCAGTGATCAACAAACAAAGAGCGTCTGAGATGTTCGGCTTTCAGCAGTAAATTGTAAGCATATAATCATAAAACACATGTTCTGTTAAACTGAAAGGATGTTTACCCCCCAAAAAAAAATAAATAAATAAAAATTACTGAATTTTTTGCCTGACGATTTGGTCACGTAAATTCAGATGGACAAACCTAAATATACCCTGGAGAAAAAGAGGTTAGAAGATCATAAAACTGCATGTTTTAGTGACCCCAGTATCACCCAACAGGACCAAAATAACAAAATGCCGATATTTCTTGTTTTATATGTTTTATATGAAACAGCCTAAAGGTCAAATTGACCCCAAAGAACAGCAATAACTACACAAGGTATTCTGGATATTATAAAAAAAAAAAAAACATTTTGCCACTGTTGAAATAAAACCTCGTATCTCCATTTTTTTGTTTGTTTGTTTTTAAGTTTCGACATAATTTGAAAATACCTGTTGCCCTTCATATTGTATGTAAATTTCATGAAGAGATGAGCAAAGAAAACTGCCCAAAATGACTTGGAAAAAATCTGCTTCCATAGACTTACATTAAAAGTAAAGTAGGTTTTGTCCTTCTTCCAGCAGCGATATCATGATGTTAATTTCATGCTTACCCAGTTGTCCCCATTACATCAGGAAAAGTCATTAAATATTAAGAAAAATGTCCATCGTTTATTTAGAGATGTTAAACGTGAATGTTGAATGCAGACAAACTGACCACAAAAATAACAGGAGGGTTAAAAGAGACGTGAAACGTGTTTTCAGGGCTGCATCCGACCTGAGCCGCTTTCATATGTGGTTCTAGACCGGATACGTATCCGATTCGTGGCCATGTGACCTGAATGTGACGCTCAGATCGGAAGGCATGCGTTTTTTTTCCACCATGTGTGACCATCATTCAGCGTTACCATGGCAGCAGCGCCAAACAGACGTTAAAGCCTGTAAACGGTGGAAAAGCAGCTCATCTCGCCTTCTTCTCCTCCGTCTGGCTCTAATAATGAAGCTGAGAGCTGATCAGAGTTAATGATCTTCTCAGCGAAGCTCGTTCTGCTCGTTAGTTTGTGCTGATGATGCAGTGATTCAGTCACGTGACGTCACTGAGGAGGATGAGCTCATGAGGGTCAGTTCAGGAGCCGGTTCATCACATTAATGACAGATTAGAATCACTGACCTAAACGAGTGAGAACCCCGTCGTGTCAGAGAGATCGGATCTGAGCAACGAGGCGTGTGATGTGAAGGCGCTGTGTCAGTGTCTCAAAGCTTTAAATGTCTCTTTTAGCTGGTTATGTACTTTCTTGGTCCTACAAGTAAATTTATCACTTTGCTGGCCAACTATTTCCAGTCTGACAGCAGCACAGTGTGGCCAGCAGAGCAGGCTGTGGGGGTTTAAGCGCTTTGCCCATTGGCACAACCAGGTATAGCCAGTCAGTCCTGAGATTTGAACCCA
>NC_051233.1:4782344-4814844 GCF_015220715.1 Pygocentrus nattereri | reverse complement strand
CCACAATGGGGAAATTTCACCTCTGCAGTCTAATCCATCCATGCAGTGAAACACCACATACACACTAGTGAAGATACACACTAGGGGCAGTGGGCACACTTGCCCGGAGCGGTGGGCAGCCCTATCCATAGCGCCCAGGGAGCAGTTGGGGGTTAGGTCCCTTCCTCAAAGGCACCTCATGGGGCTCAGGGGTTCAAACCGCCGAATCACTGGTTCCCTAACCTCCAGCCCACGACTGCCCCACTTCACTAATCTGCACCACCAACGATAGACTGGAATATATTCTACTGTTATAAGATTCCCATAAAACTGTAAAACTCCAACAAGTAAGACAATCACACCCATTGTCCATATTTAACGTAGAGCATGATAAAAAAAAACAATCAATCAATCAATCAACCTTTATTTTGACTCGGA
Organism: Pygocentrus nattereri; assembly: GCF_015220715.1. Lineage (NCBI taxonomy): Eukaryota > Metazoa > Chordata > Actinopteri > Characiformes > Serrasalmidae > Pygocentrus > Pygocentrus nattereri. Next base: position 4,814,427 of record NC_051233.1, on the reverse strand, counting down.
AGTACATTGAGGGCAACCCTCGTTTTCAATGTAGCCGAGCATTTACAAAAACAGGGATTGACATGACAAAGAAAATAATAACTACGTTTCATCATTTTAAATGAAAAGAAAATTTAAAATAACAGTGAATAAAAGATAAAAACAGATAAAAATAGAACTTGAGATTTAAATGATAAATTAAGATCAAAAGAAGATAAGAGATTACTAAGGTAATAATACAATAACACAAATGAAAAAGTAATGATACAAAACTATTAAAAATAAAGTGAGAGAAAATAAATAAATAAATAAATAAATAAGTAAAAGAAAGAAAGAACTAAGGAGAACTAAAACCAAAAATAAAAGTTAAGAATAAATAAGATCAAGTCAAACGGGTACAGGCTGTCTGAAGGTGGTTTGATATTAAAAGTTTAAGTGATTTTTCACTAAGTGAAAATCGTAAGCTTGATGCTAAGATTCCACAGGAATTCCCATTACAGGCTAATAGAAATTAGATGAAAAAGGGCATTTAAAAGTTGGATTAACAGTCTTATATTTAGGGCGGGGATGGACAGCTGGCACATTTCATGTTTAGCTGTGCACTCATGTTAATCCTCTCTAAAGCATCCCACGGTGGTTTAAACATCGTTGGTCTGGAGCTCTGACGTCTTTGCCTTACATGAGCAGAGATGCATATCGCTGTTGCTGAAAAAAAAAAAAACCCTCACATTTCTGATTTTCAGTTTTTGGCATAATTTGAACATGCATGTGGGCTTTTATACTGTGTGCAAACTTCATGAAGGATGGACCCAAATAAACAGCCAAAAATGACTTGTAAAAAACTCGGGTTCCATTGACGTACATTGAAAGTAAAGCATGTTTTTTCCTCCTCCTGTAAAGTTACCATTTTGGAGATACGAGGTTTTGTTCCAACAGCGGCGATAATACAGCGACATCTACGCGCACATACAGAGGTTTTGGTGTGGAGCCAGATGGTTGGTTTGTTATATAAAGTCCTGCTGGCAGAGAGAGAGGGCAGAGTTCACACACTCATCGCGCGCATCTGCAATGCATGGTTCAACTGCCCTCACTCACACACACACACACACACACACACACACACACAGCCCAAACACAATCACAAACGCGCAAACAGAGGCACCCAAGCAGATGTCTAGATGTCTTACACACACAGCATTGTTAGTGAATAAATTATATCCACACAGATGTTCAAGCACAGCTCCCCTAGAGGCAGACATGCACACACAGATGTAGAAAGACCACAGCATTTCCTCAAAAACGCTCCTTTTTTCAACGTGGAGAGAGCAGGGAATACATATTTTTAGCTCCACTAGTAAAAAAAACTGTTTTATTCCCTCCCTCTCTATCTCCCTCCCTCCCTCCCTCCATCCCCCTCTCATGAATAGATGTGTCCCCTCGGACAGGGACAATAACCATCAGTAAAAGCATCTTAACAGAGTGGACGCGTTCCTGCAGGCCGTGGGGGGCGGGGGAGTTAATACACAATGTGTTTAATACCGGTTTAATACAGATGAAGGAAGCAAAGGGGCAGAGATGGGGGGGGGGCATACAGAGAGATGGAGCCAGGAATGGCTATGCTAAATTTTAAGAACTCTGGGTCCCACTTTATATTAAGTGTCTCTAATAACTGTGTAGTTACATGTGGACAACATATGCAACAACAATGTAACTACTAATGATTTAGTCACTGTTACAGGTGGAGTATAGAAGTTCACCTTATGTCATTGCACATGTGTATCTTAATAGTTGTAACAGCCTATTCACTCTTATGTAATTACATAAGGGTAATAACAAATGTAGTACATAGGTAGTCAGACTGGATTTTTCCCCAGTAGTAAAAGGAAGTGTGTAATAACTGACATTAAGACATTATTACACTGGATCTGCCAGCTTTCCGAACATTTAGCCAGCATTTATGTTGCCAGTGCAGTGATACTGTAACCAGTTTCAGCTTTAAGCCAGTCTGTAATGTGACAGAACAGCAGACGGCCCCTTATATTAACATATAACTGTTATTATATTAATTAAATGTGTTGCATTAACCCAAAGCAGTGTCTATATTACCACTGCATTATTACACAGTAACTACATAGTAACTACACAGGACCTGTCCACTTATTATAAAGTAACTAACACTGCACTGCAGGAAACGTCCTTTGTAATTACATGAGGCAAAACCGAAGTTGATACACATGTAAATATATAGGCTGTGCTGCTGTAATCCACCTGTAACACCTAAATCATCCGTAGTTAGTGTTATTACAGATGTTATTCATGTGTAACTACACAGTTATTAGGGACACTTATTATAAAGTGGGACTGAACTCAGTTACACACTCTTTGAAAAGATGGTTCTTCATGGGTTCTTCAGTGAAGGGAATGGTTCTATTTACAACCATGAGTTCTGTACAGACCATTTCATGCTTACATGGTTTGTTGCAGGGTGAAATCTTCAGACCTTACAACCTTACGATGTCAAACTTAACATTTTATTAAAAAGGTTATGGACTTGGTCATGCAAAGAAACATTTAGGCATTAAATATTTTTTTTAAGAAGTCATGGATTTAAATAGAACCCAACGCGTTCAAGATGACCCTTGAAGAACCACAAGTTTTAAGGGTGTTTTTTATTAAACTGAAACAATGTTATATTGTATTGTAATTATATTACAGATATACATTAATTAGGAAAATATCAGAACCGAATGGAAACAAATTAACAATTTGGAGTGGAACTGATCTGAACTGCACTGAACTGTTAATGAAACTGAACTGAATTTAACTAAATGAATTCAGCTGATCTAAACTAAGCTCAGCTAAACTGAACTGAGCTGAAACAAGTTTAATTAAACTGACTGAAACAACTAAATTCACTTGAACTGTATTGAGTAGAACTGAACTGAACTTAACTGAACTAAACTGAAATGGACTCAACTGAACTGAACTGAACAGAACAGAACAGAACTAAATGAAACTGCACTGAACTGCACTGGACTGGACTGGACTGAACTGACTGAACTGACCTCAGCTGAACTGAACTGACTGAACTGAACTGAACTGAACTGAACTGACTGAATTGAACTGAATTGAAATGAACTGAACTGATTGAACTGAACTGAACTGAACTGAATTGAACTGAACGGACTGAGCTGAACTGAATTAAACTAAAACTAAGTGAAAGTCACACAGTGAGAAAGACAAAAAGGATCATTTATTAGAACAGACGAAAGGGGGAGCAGGGCGAGGGAGTGGGAGGGGGGAGATAAAAGTGAGCCAGGGGAGGGAGCGGATGACGGGTCGAATAAAGGAAACTCCCTGTGATACCCGTCCTAAGCTCCTCATTAGCAAATTAAGGCAATCAAATATTCATTCTGCCAGATGTCAGCCAAAACAAGTCCCATTCAACATGCTCCTAACTCCCACTCCAAAAACATTAGCACAGTACAGGAAGTGCGGCCAACAATGCTATGAGAGTGTACTTGTCTATTAGTGCATTAATAGTGTTATCTGTAAGTGTAACATGCTATTATGCTTCCTTTTCAAACACTGAATGAGTCGTATGAATGAGACTATGTGACCTAGGCTTAATCCCATTTCACCCCTCTCCCCTACCACTGAGCCCTTAGCCCTCTGTTTTGTGCGTTCAAGTCTAGGGGGTAGGGTGTCCCAACTTTTGTTGACCTAGAGGGGCAGTGCTAAATGTTAGAGCTACATGGCCCTCCAAAAAATCAGTAATAGTATGCTAATGTCTCGGTAGCTGTCTAGCTAAATTCCCCATACCACCTTAAATACTCCAGCAGTTCTGACCCCAGAAGCACCAGAATTACATTACTACTGCTCCTTTTAAGGTGGAACAGTAAAATTTAAAACAAGAAGTTGGCGAATAGCTGACTTCAGCTTTGTATCACCAAAGATTCAGAGGTGGGAGGTAATAAGTAATTAAGGGTTCATTTCAGGGTTGGTCCATTTCATAGGAGAAGATTTCCCTTATAACTCCAAGGGGCAAGGTGACACTCAAAAACAAGGGGCAGGGGTAAAAATAAAAAATTGTCCCTTTTAACCCATTAAAATCTGCCCCCAGAGTAGTTGGTGAGAATGCATGTCCATGCTGGTCAAAGTGAAATGGATCCGTATGTTGAACTGAGCTTTCTGTGAGCTGCTATGTTTATTATCACTGTATTAAAGAAGCTCTATGCTGCCTTTATTGTTGGATGCGCTGCAACTCGTCACTATGGAAAGGTTTTTGTTCATTTTTGTTAAAGGGTACAACGAAAGGCGATTAAATTACATCCCTATTCTTAAATTTGCTTGACTGCACCAGTTAGTTCTAGTGTTAGCTTTACCTCATTAGCTCATCCGAAGGAGCAGTCTTATTACCAAAGCCCATTTATTACATATAAAAACCTACCGGCTCAATCCAAGGCCAAAACATTTCCCTTCTCAACTTACTTAAAAGCTCTGGGTACAATGACACACAATAAAAAAATCTATATTATGTAAAAATATTCTATATTATGTAAAAATGTTAATTGCAGCAACACAATAAAATAATATGTTATATAAATGTGCTAGCCAGAACTTAAAATGTACTGTTATCAGTACTAAACTGAGTACTTTATGTGTGCCAGTCAGTCATATGCATTGTGTAACAGCTGAGTATATAGAATTGAGAGGCTTGTACTGAACGACACAATACACTCCTAATAATAACTTTATATGGGTCATGCTGGAGGCATATTCTGCTATTTCTTGAGTTCTAGCCTAATCATAACAACAGTGGCCTATTTGTTTCTTCACCTTTAACTTTTCATCGTTTTTATTTCTCAGCTGGACAAAGTTACACTCCTGCAAAATGACAGGACAACTCTAAAATAGCATACCACATTTTCTCAAATGGAGCCGTTTACCTCTGGGGAACTATTTCACATATGCATATGCACAAAAAAACCTGTCCAAACCACAAGTCTGGATAACAATATCCTCCTTACACTTTGTAAAATAAGCCAGTATGGAGTAATTTAATACCCAGTGACGAGTATTCAGTCCTAAGCCTGCTTTACACTGTAAAACTGCAGTGGTCTTACACAATATATGGACAATCCCATTCTAAATCCATAGACATTATTATGGATTCGGGATTTGGCCCCCCTTTGCAGGTATAACAGCTTCCATTCTTCTGGGAAGCTTCCTATAAGATGTTGGAGTGTATTTGGGGAATTTTTGCCCTTTCATAAAGAAGAGCATGTGTAACGTCAGACACTGGTGTTAGATGGAGCGCCTGGCTCCCAATCTCCGTTCTAATGCATCCTAAAGGTGTTTGATGGAGTTGAGGTCAGGGTTTTGTGCAGGCCAGTCAAGTTCTTCCATGCCAAACTCACCCAGCCAGGCCTTTATGGAGCTTGCTTTGTGCACTGGGGCTCAGTCATGCTGGAACAGGAAAGGTTCTTCCCCAAACTGTTCCCATAAAGTTGGAATCATAGAACTGTCCAAATTGTCTTGTTCTGCTGAAGCAGTAAGATTTCCTGGAACTAAGGGTTTACTGGAACTAAGGGTTCTAGGCCAACCCTTGGAAAACAACCCCATGTCATTATCCCTCCATTATCCACCAAACTTTACAGTTGGCACAGCGCAGTCAGGCAGATAACGTTCTCCTGGCAACCGCCAAACCCAGACTCCTCCATCAGACAGACAGAGAGAGACGCGTGATTCATCACTCCACAGAACATGTTTCCACAGCTCCAGAGTCCAGAGGCGGCTTTTAACACCACTCCATCTGATGCTTGACATTGGGTGTGGTGATTTAAGGCTTGCATGCAGCTGCTCAGCCATGGAAACCCATGCCATGAAGCTCCTGGCGCACGGCTTTTCCTCTGATGTTAATGTCAGAGGAGGTTTGAACTCTCTTTTATGCACGTTATGTTCTCTGTCACTTCTTGACTGAGTTGCTGTGGTTCCTAAACACTTCCACATTTCAGTAATACCACTTATAGTTCATCGAGGAATATCAAGGCGGGGGAAGAAGGTTTGCAAACTGACTTGTTACAATGGCGGTATCCCATTACAGCACCATGCACAAAATTGAGTGAGCTCTTTAGAACGACCCACTCATTCACAACTGTTTGTAAAGCCGGGCTGCATGGCTAGGTGCTTGATTGTATACTCCTGTGCCAATGAGACTGCATGAAACACCTGAATTCAGTAATTAAGAGATGTGTCCCAATACTTTTGTCCACATAGTGTACGTTTACGTCATGTCCCACTGCACGAGAAGCTGCAAAGTAATTGCCAGGCAAACTCCACGTCAGGCTGTGCAAACGTTATGCTGCACATCTTTTTATACAGTGATTTTCTGGAGACCGATTTACGATGCAAGGAGAAGATGGCATTCTCCAAGCGCGGCCCCCAAAAAAAGAGCCACACAAGCAAAGGAAAAAATTTCAGCATAGTAGTGGCCAGTGCTGTCTAAAAAAACAGAGAACGAGAGCCTAGAGCTGGTCTTGGCTGGGGAAAAGAGCTACATCGAATGCTCATTATCCAAAGTGAACCTCGGGTCAGTAGGCTAATTGTTTTGTCCACTTGCTCTGATATTTCACTGCAGGTCACTCTATATGTGAACTGAGGGCTGGACCAGACTAATAACTTGAGCTAACATTCTTAAACCTGTGTGGAAAAAAGGTTCTACTTTAATTGGTCATATCTCTCTGCCTCTTGCACTGCATGCTGCTCTTCAGTGCAGTTCATAATGACTCCTTCATCTCGTTAACCTCTAAAACACTGGCTTATTGTTCAGTCACCGGTCTTAAATCTTTTAGACTGAATATCAATATTCAGTAACACGTTTCTACACTAATTGCCCATTTTATCCGCTCCACTTACTGTATAGCTGCCCTTTGTAGTTCTACAGTTACAGACTGTAGTCCATCTGTTTCTCTGATACTCTGTTACCCTGTTCTTCAGTGGTCAGGACCCCCATGGACCCTCACACAGCAGGTACTATTTGGGTGGTGGATCATTCTCAGCTGATGGAGGTTTTAAACACTGTGTCCACTCACTGTCCACTCTATTAGACGCTCCTACCTTGTCGGTCCACCTTGTAGATGTAAAGTCAGAGACGACAGCTCATCTGCTGCTGCACAGTTTGTGTTGGTCGTCCTCTAGTCCTTCATCAGTGTTCACAGGACGCTGTTGGCTGGATGTTTCTGGTTGGTGGACTGTTCTCAGTCCAGCAGCGACACTGACGTGTTTAAAAAACTCCACCAGCACTGCTGTGTCTGATCCACTCAGACCAGCACAATACACACTAACACACCACCACCACGTCAGGGTTACTGCAGTGCTGAGAATGACCCACCACCCAAATACTACCTGCTCTGTGAGGGTCCATGGGGGTCCTGACCACTGAAGAACAGGGTAACAGAGTATCAGGGAAACAGATGGACTACAGTCTGTAACTGTAGAACTACAAAGTGCAGCTATACAGTAAGTGGAGCTGATAAAATGGACAGTGAGTGTAGAAACAAGGAGGTGGTCATGATGTTATGCCTTATTGGTCTATTGCAATTAGACAGACGGACTGAAGTGTGGGCCTTCATGCAGAGCTTAAGGGTTCAAAGAAATGTGGAGATAATGAAGCGCAGAGATGTGAAGTGTGTGGATGGAGCAGACAGACTGGATAAAACACTCAGGGCTGGAGTTCCTCATAGCTTGATTTCAGTTCATTGAACACTGGGCAAACAGAGCTAAACTCCCTCAGAGACTGTTACTACTGAGCTTGCCTGAACTCTCTGCTTCACTGCACACACTCAATACGGGAACTCAGTACAGTGTGTGTGTGTGTGTGTGTGTGTGTGTGGGGTTCAGGAGCTCACCTTCTCTGAGCGGATCAGTGAACAGACTCCAAAACTCATACAGCCAATGAGCTTCCTACAAAACAATGTAAAAAGAAGGAGTTCAGCTGTTCTGGTAGATGTCACACAGCGTCTGACAAACTGACAAAGAAGCAGGCCACAGATAAGGTAAAACGGTAAGACTAAGGCCTCAAACTCGTCACTATTACTAATAGTTTCTCTGAAAAAATGCACTTTTATTAAATATCAGTCAAACGTTTGGAGAAACACTGACGTTAATGCCCATGTATGCATTGCAAAACACATTTCGGGAAATATACAGTACTGTGAAAACTCAGGGACCTCATTTACTTCATTTGTAGTGAAAATGGCCAGTAGGTACAAGTTCCTCATATTAATTGTCAGCATTAGGAAAAATGCAGGAAAACTATTTTACAGAAAACTACACAGAAGCCTCAACACCTAAGCACAATATGATTTTTTCGGTATTGTAACGGTTCTGAACGGTGGGTGGGGGGGAGACGCCAGGGGCAGGGGGTGAAGGCAGAGAGCTTTCTTTTATTCCCAAACAAAAATAACACTCGGCTTTTCAGCCTGCAAAAATAAGGCCCGACTCGCGGGGGACATTTCAGTCGCCTTTCTCTTCGCTCTGCTCAGTCGGTTAAGCTCTCGCGCCTTCACGGGGTCTCTGGGCTCTGATGCCTACTGAAGGAAGAGGTGGCGATAAGTAGGCTGGCAGAAACAAGACACAGGTGAACATCATCAGCTACTTAGCCTGCTGGTTCAGCCGGCCCGACTTCTCCGTCCCGCATTTGACGCTCGGCCAGGTCCCCTTGTCCACAGGTATTTAATGTGTCCAGTCTGTACCTTTCCCTTTTATCTTTTAATCAGTTTCTGAGCTGAATTAGATTTTTCTTTCACTTTCATCTTCCACATGCATTCTCTCATATCATCATTCTCAGAAATATCTCCTGAAAATTAATAACTTGTACTTAATGGCCTTTTTGGGGGGGATTTTCTCCCCAACTTAGTCGTCTCCAATTCCACCCGCTAGTTAGGACTCCCCCAATCACACGATACTAACAATGCTAGGAGGGCGAAGGCAAATGCAGGCTTCCTCCAAGACCTGTGAAACCAACCACCACATCTTTTCGAACTGCCGCTTACGCAATGTCATTGGACAAGCGAACGCGCTCGGAGAAAAGTGCCAAACACCAGATCTGTTACGTCAGTTAACAGATGCCTGTGCTGACTAGCACTGTGTTGAGTAATGGGGGAGAGAGGGGGCCATTCTACCCACCCAGAGAGAGCGAGGCCAATTGTGCTCTTTAGGAATCTCGGCTACGGACGGCTGTAGCATCACCAGGAATCAAACTCGCAGTCTCCAGATGATACGGCCAACGCTTAGACAGCTGCACCACTCCGGAGCCCCCTTAATAGCCATTTTGAAAGGGAATGAAACTGAAGAAAAGTGGTCTCTGATTTTTGTGGTACTGTATTTATACAGACATATTTGGTGTGTCTCAAAACCCAGTGAGCTCACAGATTCCTCCTGACAAGAAGGCCATCTCCATTCTTAGATAGCTTAAATATGCTGCCTACTGAGGTATCTTATTTTGGCCGAATATCAAGAGAGCATTTCCTCAGCTGCTAAGGCAATGCTGCAGTGCAAGAAGAGCTGGGCAAGAAGCCCAGCAAGTGGCGAAGTCATCTTAAAATGTAAGTTTTTTTGTGGTATTTTATTTATTTTCTTGCCACAAAGGTGCGCAAATAGCCTAGAGTTTGCACTTTAGGTCCATCAGTGGCCATTTTACAGTTCAGAACACTAATCCATTAGCATGCAAGCTAGCGGATTTTGTTTTGAATAGCCAGCTGGCTAACACAGTTGCTGGCTAACATTCTAAAACCAGTGGCGACATCATCACCGTCTAACTAGATCATCTCGTTTATCTGTCGTTTAAGGTTAGATGATGACCTACTTAGACAGCTGCCTATCTAGACAGTGGCTAGTAAGGGAGTTCACTACGTATTGGGACCCGTAGAGTCTGCAAAGCTGTAAATCCTCTGTTTAAGGTTCCCAAAGACCTTGGGAATCTAAAACAGCAGACAGTTTGGTTTGTGTGGCTTTCAGTCACTCATAGTTTTAATTTCTTCCATATAAAAATTTGTTTTTTATGTTTTTATTCCAGCACAATAAACAAATATTGAGATATGCATCCACAATGTAAGCAGGAGTAACCAGGAAACAGCACTGGCAGCTGCAGAGCTGATGACTGTGCAAAAACAAAATGCTTCTCATTTTACTGAATTTGGCAGAGATGCTCAGTTTCCCATAACTGTCAGTCACAATGTTAGGTTCTTGAGTCTGAGTTTGAAAAAGCATTCCCATTTGCTATAAAGCTAAAATATTTCCATACTGAATAACAGATTATGCTGCTGCTTTAAACTGTGTGTGTGTGTGTGTGTGTGTGTGTGTGTGTGTGTGTGTGTGTGTGTGTGTGTGTGTGTGTGTGTTTGCCAGCACTATACTGCCAGCACTACACTGCTACCCTGTACAAAACAGGAAGGTAACTATATGCATCATTAATAAATGGGAGTAAATGGAGGCCTTTGTTTTAACAGGACTACTGCCTTATGAAGCTTTAAGGCCTTTAAGGGCAAATATTTTCTAGGGTGTGACGTCTAACATTTTAAACCAACATATAACTGTTTTAATTGCTATTATACAGCAGTTAGTTCTGGCCAAATAAGCTGATTTGTTGAAAAGTGTTCTAAAAGTGTTTTTCACAATACAGCCGATTTGGTCCGACTCTGAAGATGAGACGACACTAAATTCCCAAACTGTCGTCATCACTGAGCAGCTTTTCAGTCGGCAGCTGTGACAGAAGAACAGCTGAACAACCTGGAATCAGCCAGAAATGAACCCAGTACCATTCGCCAAACTAAACGGGCTGTAAAAAGCTTTACAGACTGGCTGGAACAAAACAATGTTGATCTGGCAAAACTGAGCTGAACCTGATATTGTGGCAGTTTTAGGGCTCAGTTCATACTTCAAAATGTGATGATTACAGAAGGCTGTGCGGCAAGTGGGCGGAGTTCGTTACTCTGACGTAGCACCAAGCTGCTTGTTAAGGAGCTATAATTTGGAGGAAGGAACTGAACATTAAAACATATTAAACGCCGCGTTCACGGCCAGTTTATTCATTTCTTACTGTATTTATTTAACTGTTGTATTAAAGCAGTAGAGCAATCGAGGAGCGAGTTATCACCAATAACCTCACGGCTGTGATGATCTACAGCAACCAAATCACAGCCATGATGTTATTTCGCGATAACTTGCTCCCTCTCTTGTTCTATTGCTTCATTAGCAGTATGCACGGGTACTCAAACACTAGGGCAACTGTTTGAGGTGCCAGTTTTCTTCGCGTTTCATCACAAGAAAATAGAGAAAATCCATTGAAACAATGATTTTATGTATTAACACGACCGCAAAATATGAAAGTACTTCTCGCGTCCCTGTGCTATTTCTGAACAGTAAAACGTTTTGTAATAAAGCGAAGCTACGTTTCTCAGTGACTGGATATCTTTCCGTGAACTAGAATGTCAAAGTTTTCAGAAAGCAGCAGTGACTCCAGGCGGCTCATACAGGCTGGGCTTGTGCATCCGCTACAGAGAGTCTCTTGTCTCCACAACCAGATCTGACAGCTGAGAGCAAATAGCTTCTACAGCGCTAGCCTGAACACACAGCTGTCTGCACGCTGGGCAATCGCTTTGAAAATGTGTCTACAAGCGTAGACTAGGTACTACTGAATTTGTTTGTGTCCTCCAAAGGTGGTCAGAAGCGGGCAAAACCATAAAAGATAAAACATAGCTGCTGTGGGGTACTGCCTCCTTACTAAATTTGACTCTTAAATGACTAACCTAAATTCATGGTACACTGCAGAGGCTTCTTCAACTTCTTTACAGTGGTTATGTCAATTAGAAGCAAATGTTTGGATACCCGTGGTCAAATAGCCAGTACTGTCGAATTCCTGAGTTGATATTAAGATTAAGAGACCCTTATTAGTCCCACGACGGGGAAATTTCACCACCGCTTTTAACCCATCCGTGAAGTGAAACACCACATGCACTCTAGTGAGCACACACACACTAGGGGGCAGTGAGCACACTTGCCCGGAGCGGTGGGCAGCCCAATCCGCAGCGCCCGGGGAGCAGTTGGGGGTGAGGTGTCTTGCTCAAGGACACCTCAGTTATGTGCTGTCGGCTCTGGGGATCAAACCGGCGACCTTCCAGTCACGAGGCTGGTTCCATAACCTCCAGCCCACGACTGCCCATGACAGGTTTATAAGTAAACATGTCCTCTACAAGGGGAAACGAGCCTTTCTCTCATTTCCGGGGTCGACATTGCCGGTTTTGGAAGTTGTGTGTTCTGTTTCCGTCTGATGATGAGCTCAGAAAGAAATGGTTGATAGCAGTAAAAAGGAGCGACGAGCCAAAATTCAAAGGAATGCATGTATGTGTGCAGCGCTCATTTCAACCCATCGGACATCTACGTTACACCAAAGGGAAACACGTGGGTGAAAAGGGGCCGCAGTACCACGTCGTTTCAGTTGGACTGAACGAGCAAGAGAGTCTGTGTATAGCAGAGAGAAGGCCCACCTCGGAGACTCTACTAATGAGGAGGAGGGGGTGGTGGAGCAGAGAGAAAGAACAAGCCTAGAAGGACGCATATACATACATAACCTTTAAAAGGCCACATTACATTGTGTGTGAAATGCTGTTCTTAAAATAAACCTCTAAGATTTCAAAAGCAACCACTGTAGTCTGCTCCTGTTGTAATTTCTGCACTTGTTTATTTTCGTTTAGCTCAGACGTGTGTTGAGTTGTCATGTTCTCCTCATGTCTGCGTGGGGTTTAACTCCGTCAAACTTCATTAGTCGGTGCGGTTTCTCGCTTTTCTCGATAGGGAGATCCGAGCCCTTACACGGATCTCCCTATCTGCAGCTTTGGGCACTGAGAAGGATATCATTTAACACAATAATTCATGTTAGACAGTTCATTTACTTCTTATACAGACAAATTTTTAAAGATCTCTAAATCTGAGGAGCCTAACATTACTCAACCTGTCTATGACATTAAGTAAGGTAGCTCAGCTAGCTCACTACAACAAAGGGGACCAGCTAACAATTTACCTTCATAATCAAAAATTTTTTTATTTTTTTAAACACTCCGGAGTGACCGGAGTCCTCTCTGTGTGGAGTTTGCATGTTCTCCCCGTGTCTGCGTGGGTTTCCTCCAGGTTCTCCGGTTTCCTCCCACAGTCCAAAGACATGCAGTCAGGCCAATTGGACATGATGATTTGCCCCTGGGTGTGAGTGACTGTCTGTCTGTCTGCCCTGCGATGGACTGACGACCTGTCCGGGGTGCATCCTGCCCTCCACCCGCTGACTGCTAGGATTATTATATCCCTTATATTATATCCCTTATCGAGTTTTGCACGGTTGGTGCTCGATAGATCTTCCACAATTCTGACCACACCGTTGACCAAACCACTGAGCGTTTATTCCATTGTCTATTCAGTGTTTTTGACCTTCTGCTTGCTTGTTTTTGACCTTGCCTTTTTGATCTGCCCCTTTGTACTTTTGCTGGACTATTTGAACCTGTGTTTTTGCCCTCTTGCTTCTTTTGTTGACCTCGTTTTGGATTTGCCCTTATTTGTTATGATTGCCCTTGTTACCCTGTTGTGCTTTTTGGAACTGACCCAGGCCTGTTTTCTGATTACGTTGTATGCCCCCCACTTCCAACAGTAAAGCCTTCCTTGTGTTTTCAATCCGCGAGCGTCTGGTTTCTGGTGGCGCGTTACAACCGTCCTGCCTAAAGCCTGGGAGTTCAGCCAAAGATGATGAATATTGAAACGCAGCCATATTCGCAGCGGAGCGGCGCGGAACACCGGAAATAAGTTTACACATAACCTCCCCCGGAACTTGACCCCTCCTCCGTGTGTGAAAACCGCCTGTTCAGCAAATAGACCGTATTTGTGCATTCAAATGTGTACAAGTGTGTACTTATTCACACTTCAATGCTATTCAAAGGTCAGGACCCCCACAGGACCACCACAGAGCAGGTGTTATTTGGGTGGTGGATCAGCACTGCAGTGACACCGATGTGGTGATGCTGTGTTAGTGTGTGCTGCACTGGTACGAGTAGATCAGACACAGTGGTGGTGGTGGTGGTGTGTGGAGGTTTAAAAAAACACCTCACTGCTGGACTCACTGAGCGACAACAGATGAGCTTTCGTCTCCGGCTTTACTTTCAGAAGTTGAACCAACAAGGTGGGAGTGGACAGTGAGTGGACACTGCCCAATGTCTAATCCACTCCTGCCACACCCACACACCACCACCATCATCAGATGGGCTACAGATGATGACTACATTCAGCTATGTGATGTACAAAATGTACGTTTTTATTCATAATAGTATGTCATAGTGTCAGAAACCACATAAACAGATTACTCAACGCCGTGAAGTGTGTAATGATGTAGGCATGCAGTTCCATTACTCGCGTAATGTCATCACTGATCAGCTGCGTTTGGGGTAATAAGTCTGATTTAAGTCTGATTTATCGCTTTCAGCCGCCAAAGATGAACCCGCTAATAGACACCCAGCTCATCCAAACTGCAAGGATTTAGGAAACTTTCTGCCTGCTCTGGACTTTCTTCCCCACCATTTCCGACGCCACAAAGGCCCACATCAGCATCCATCATTCAGCAGCCGCCTCTTTTATCTGCCAGCTCCGGACTTTAGAAGGAGCCAAACCTCAGTCTGAAGAATCCACTCTGAGAATTCCAGCTCTTTCATCATCACGAATTAGACGGTGCTTCAACTGATGTGCGGCATCTGCCACATGCCAGTCACCGGGCTGACTTTTCTCTGTGTTGTTAAAAAAAAAAAAAAAAAAGGAAAACCATTTAAAAGTTCTGAATGCTTGCCTACTTTTAAACATCTCAAAGCCGGAGTTCAGAGGCCTGTTTAGGAAAACAGGAGAAGAGTCCTTAAAAAAAAGGAACCGGAGCCACATAATCGGTTTTTAAATTGCATCCGAATCAAAACTAAAGATGCAATCTTCAGCTTTAAAGTCATGGCTCCGGTACTTTCATTCCTTCTGTTAGCTGCATTAGCCTCATTACCCTTAGCTTCAGAACAAAACCGAGGAAGCAGACTTCAGACGCCAAACATGTCTTGGCCAACTAACTACATTTGGAATAAAAAGAAACTCTGGAAATGTTATTTTTGCCAAACCACCAGTTAAAACTTCTTTTTACGTATTATTCAGTGGCCTCTATGAATTATTCAGTAATTACTCGTTATGAAACTAATATGTAATACATGAAGACATGACAGTGAGGAAATGTGGGTCCAAATACAGAGAATAAGGGCCCTTACGAGTTTAAGGGGTTCAAAATATAATGACATCTGACGGCTATTACACAATTTTCAGAATTTTCCACATTAAATGTTCTGAACAGTCATGAACCCCACCGACAGCAGTGCCTGCGGAGAGAGGGAGAGAGGGAGAGAGGGAGAGAGGGAGAGAGGGAGAGAGACTAAACCCATGTGGCAATATGTCCCGGTACGTACCCTGACCTGGTTTTGCGAGGAGCCAGGCGAAGCAGCAATGACTCCAGGCGGCTCATACAGGCTGGGCTTGTGCATCCACTACGGAGAGTCTCTCGCCTCCACAACCAGAACTGACAGCTGAGAGCAAATAGCTTCTACAGCGCTAGCCTGAACACACAGCTGTCTGCACGCTGGGCAATCGCTTTGAAAATGTGTCTACAAGCGTAGACTAGGTACTACTGAATTTGTTTGTGTCCTCCAAAGGTGGTCAGAAGCGGGCAAAATCATAAAAGATAAAACATAGCTGCTGTGGGGTACTGCCTCCTACCAAATGTAAGATTAAGAGACCCTTATTAGTCCCACAACGGGGAAATTTCACCTCCACATTTAACCCATCCGTGCAGTGAAACACCACATACACACTAGTGAAGACACACACACACACACACACACACACACACACACACACTAGGGGGCAGTGAGCACACTTGACAGGAGCGGTGGGCAGCCCTATCCTCAGAGCCCGGGGAGCAGTTGGTGGTTAGGTGTCTTGCTCAAGGGCACTTCAGTCACGTTCTGTTGGCTCAAGGGATCAAACCGGCGCACAAGGCTGGTTCCCTAACCTCCAGCCCACTCCAGCCCACAGGGAACCAGCGGCCTTCCGGTCACAATGCTGACCTGAGCCAACAGTACGTAACTCCTACTTTGACTCCTAAATGACTTTGAATTATGGAAAAAAAATTGAATTGGTTCTTTAGTCACTGAGAATTAGTAATTCAGAGAATTTTGATATAAAATGGCACATCGTAGAGACTCGTTGAATTTCAAATTTCTTTACAATGGTGGTGATGGGAGTTGATCTAAAGCAACAGTTTGAGCCCCTGGTCAAATAACATGTTTTGCTGATTTTCTAGGTGAAAATAAGTTAACATGTCCACTACAAGGTGGAATTCAGCAAATAAACAGTATTGGTGCATTGAAATGTGTAAAAGTGGGTACTTATTTACACTTCAGCATGCATGTAATTTGACCAGGGGTATCCAAACTTTTGTATGCGATAGTATATCCATTTTATTTACAATCTAATATGGCCAGCGAATCTATGTGTCCTCTAAGTTTTCATATGCAGAGATTACCATAGATTAGAATAGTACATTCTAGGCAGAATAGTGGAAACCTCTATACCAAATTAAACCATAATTTAATTGAAAAAGTAGATTTTCAGGCCTAAACCGTGGCATCGGGCAGTGTGTTCACAACCATGTCATATTATACCTTTCTTCCATGGAGCTTTCAGAGGCATTAAGCTATTCATATGTCTGGCTTCTCTCACCACCACTGTAAACAATTCCCCAGAACAGAGCATTTTACACCAAACTACTCTCAATCACACATCTTAATTATGAAATTATGAAGACATTTTGACAAGTTGGTAAAGTCCCCCCTTATATTAGATAGTGATGAAGCCAGGTTAAGACATCAACACAATTTCCAGTGTTTTTCGTGTTTCCTGGGAAATATCTGAGTCAAATCCAGCAATAAAAGGCTCAAGGATTTTTTTTAATAAACAGCTTCAATCATTTGACCCAAAGATGCCAAATAATCTGTGAATAAAAAACCGACCTTGTGTGTTCTCTACATTTATTTGGCCACTTTAATGTGCACCCATTACTGACATAGCTGTTCATTTGTGCACACAGCATATCCGCTCAGACCAGCACAACACACACTAACACACCACCACCACGTCAGTGTTACTGCAGTGCTGAGAATGACCCACCACCCAATAAGTACCTGCTCTGTGAGGGTCCATGGGGGTCCTGACCACTGAAGAACAGGGTAACAGAGTATCAGAGAAACAGATGGACTACAGTCTGTAACTGTAGAACTACAGAGTGCAGCTATACAGTAAGTGGAGCTGATAAGATGGACAGTGAGTGTAGAAACAAGGAGGTGGTCGTGATGTTATGCTTGATCTGTGTATAATCTCCATAGAAAAGTATTGCCAGTGACGCTCTGGAGCAGCCACAGATGAGCATAGCATCGGCCAGAGGTGTATGAGACCACCAGTATTGGGATATGGAACAACGGAACTACGTTCTCTGGAGTAATGGTGCTCCATTCAATACTGAGAGTCTTGTGGCTAAATGCAATCAAACCCTCACAGCAATGTTCCAAGCATCCCTAGAAGAGTAGAGGCTGTTACTGCAGCAAAAGAGGGGCAAACTGTCTATTAGTAACTTTGACTTAAAAAGAAAACATTGGGTGAACAGGTACTAAAGCCCTGGAGCCTTATTCCCAGCTTCTATATCACTGCTGTCAGAACAAAACCTTGTATCTCCATTTTTGTCATTTTTCATTTTTGATATGACTTGAAAATTCCTTTTACCCTTTACATTGTCTGTAAATTTCATGATGAATGGACGGAAAGAAACGGCCCAAAACGACTTGGAAAAAAATCTGGTTCCATTGACGTACATTAAAAGTAGAGTAGGTTTTTTTCTTCTCCTGTAAAGTTACCGTTTGGGAGATAACAGGTTTTTTTTCTGACAACAGCGACACGATATGGATAAAGGAATGTGCTACCGTGGCTAACCATGACTGGAAGCTAGTAGCCACCGATTTGTGGCTCGTTCACTAATTCCTGGCTTATCCCTTTCACTTTCATTCGCTTTTATTTTTATTATCTTTTTCTGACTGAACTGGTCCCCTAAGCATAAAAACTAAATGATAATGGTGGGCCACGTAGAGTCTGACACCAGGCATTTCATTAAATGCTCATTATGACATTATTCTAATGAATTAGCTGGTGTATTAATAAATCCATCTGCGGTTCTAGGTAACTGTGAATTGGTTGTGCGCGACACTAATGAGCAACTTTGTCCCACTTCATTATTTAACACCTCATTCCTTGGCCCTCTAGGCCTGTAATGTCACATAAATGCTTCTATGCAAAAGCTATTAGCAGTGTAATGTGGGTGTTTGAAACTAGCCCAATGTGTTTTAACATGCTGTTAGTCTCCAGTCCTACATACACCGTAATAACCGCTGTACTGAAGCAGCACAAAAACATGCTCAAAATAAAGGGGGAAAAAATCCCACAAGGTCGTGTTTGTATGGAAAAATGTTCCAGTCGCTTTAAAATGCAAGCGAGTAAATTGTGTGTGGTGAATTCAAAGCGGTTACGTAAGGTTTTGTATGCATATCAGAGCCCTTCTGAAGATGAATCCAGGCAAAGGCCCCGTGAGCCGCAGTCCCACACATGTAAATGAATGCCGGAGGTTACAGCAATCCGCTGTGCTTCTGTGGTCACTGTATTTATCCCACCTCCGAATAAATAAAATCATTTATGAACCATGAAAACAGTCTGGAAGGCAAGACGTGGGCTAACATTAGTGAGCCACCGTTCATTCTCATGCAAACACATCATCATAAGCACTGTCAGCACGATTTTCATAAACACCGTGTTACAGCTGAACTCAAAGGGAGCATATGTAAAGCCATCAGCCCCAACATCAAGACCACCGCCTTGTTTCTCGCCCACTCACTGTCCACCCTATTAGACACTCCTACCTTGTCAGTCCACCTCAGAGACGCTAGCTCAGTGGTCACAGGGCGCTGTTGGCTGGATGTTTTTGGTTGGTGGACTACTCTCAGTCCAGCAGTGATGCTGAGGTGTTTAATCCACTCGTACCAGCGCAACACTGACAATGCTGAGAATGATCCACCACCCAAATAGCTCCTGCTCTGTGAGGGTCCATGGGGGTCCTGACCACTGAAGAACTAAAAATAAATAAATAAAATAAAATAAAATGATGCCATGCTTTAGCACCGGCGACTTCCAGGGGTTAACGTCTTATATATCTCTTGTAAGTATTTATATAAAATATATGTAGAACACAATATTTTTAGGGTTTTTTTACTTTAACATTTTGCTGAAGTACAATTCCTTATTTGACTCATTTTGTTATTACTTATTTATTATTTATTGTTATTATTATTTGTTATTATTACCAAGCTGATTGGTTGAGGAGCGTTCTTCGCCATAAAGTCCCTTTTTTTCACAAACACTGTATCACTCCGCTGAGACGCCGTTGCTAAGCAACGACTTTGACAGCTGTAGGAGCCGCTCAAGCCATTAGAACATGTTTACTTCTTACTTTGCCACAAAACAGAAAACGGCCACTCAAGATCGCATCTGACCAACAGCCGATTTGGTCCGACTCTGAAAATGAGACGATGCTAAATTCCCAAACTGTCATCACCACTGAGCAGCTTTTCAGTCGGCAGCTGTGACAGAAGAACAGCTGAACAACCTGGAATCAGCCAGAAATGAGCCCAACACCATTCACCAAACTAAACAGGCTGTAAGAAGCTTTACAGACCGGCTGGAACAGAACAACATTAATACTGATCTGGACAATCTGACCAAACTGAGCTGAACCTGATTTTGTGGCTCAGTTCGTACTTCAAAAGGTGATGGTCACAGAAGGCTGAGCAGCGAGTGGGCGGAGCTCGTTACTCTGACGTAGCAACGAGCTGCTGTTTAAGGAGCTATAATTAGGAGGAAGGAACTGAACATTAAAACATATTAAACGCCGCGTTCACGGCCAGTTTATTCATTTCTTACTGTATTTATTTAACTGTTGTATTAAAGCAGTTGAACACTCGGAGTGTCTCATCACTAGAACATCACAGCTGTGATTTGGTCGCAGCCACGAGCCGAAGGCGATAACACGCTCCCTCTCATGGTCTATTGTGTAAGTATTAGTCTCTTATGCTGGTTTATATTTCCCTCTCTTTGTAATGGACTGGAATACCTGGTGGATCCAGCAGAGTTCCATGCAGTGAACAGGAGCCTCCTCTTCTTCTCCTCGTGTCCAACCGCACTAGAGACATGAAACAGGTTTCTTTCAGGTCTCCTCGTATTCATCAGTATGCAATGTTCTGGATTTTGGGTTTAAAGACATTGACTGCTAACCAGAGTGGGAAACTGATGCCTCATAAGATAATATGACTCACAAGAGAAATGTCTCATGGAAGACTGGGCTCCTGCTGTCCGGTACCATCTCTGTCTTCTGACGAGTGGCCCCACCACTGTCCGGCGCCATGCCCACCTAGGAGACAAAAGCCAGGTCAACACCACTGAATGACAGCTGGTCTCCAACTCTGGTACCTTTCTGGAGATCCTAGATCCAACCACAGTTTGCCATACCTGCTCCAGCTGATCAACCTCTTTCCAAGTCCCTGATTGGCTGGAGCAGATGTTTAAAAGTTAAGTAAGGGGTGTGGCAGGTTCTTGTATACAGGAACTAAACTCTGCAGGAATATAGATCTCCATGACTTGGGACAAAGCCCGCTGCTGTAGAAAATCACTGAGAAGGCTGAACTTGGTTAGTGTAGTGGGTAACACCTCTGCCTATTACACTGTAGACTGGGGTTCAATCCCTGCCTGGGTAAACACCTTACACTATACCAATAAGAGTCCCTGGGCAAGACTCCTAACACCACCTTCCTGTGTAAAATTATCAAACTGTAAGACACTCCGGATAAGAGGGTCTGCCAGATGCCGTAATTGTAACTCAATTTTAGGAACTCACTTTGCTCTGCTTTAAGCTTTAGCTCAGCTATCGCCACTTTTCTCACATCTCTAGCAGGAAACTTTTCCTCAAAAGGGAAACGGTTTCTTGTAAAACGTCTCTCAACATTTGATTTTTTACCAGGATGAAGTCGCTTCTCATTCGCCAGCTTCTTGTTAGAATTTTCCCGTTCCACCTTAAATGGTGCCTGAGGTGCCAGAACGTAAAGGCTGCACCATTTAAGGTGGAATGGGAAAATTCAAACAAGACAAAGAAGCTGGCGAACAAGAAGCTGACTACATCTTTGCGACTTTTTAGTGCTGGAAAGTTTCTCGTTGCAGATTAAACATATAAAGAAACCTGCTGAGTACTTCTAAGCGCATTCGTCTCCAAATTATCGATGGTGGTCGTAAATCTTTTTGCTTTTATGTTACGCTACCAGCTAAGCGAGATTGTTGTCGTTGCTATAGTGACCAGCAGTCTGTGTGCCAGGCTTCAGGGTTAAAAGGTGAATAAGCAGCTCGACCCCTGTTGTAAATAAAACAGGCTATTATAGCAGTGTTATAATAATGTTATAATACTACAAGAACACTAAAGCATCATGCTCATTTGCATTAAAAAGAGCATTTTGGTGGTGATCTGAGTCCCCAATTTTTTAATGACTTTTAATAATAATAATTAATAATATACACCGATCAGGCATAACATTATGTCCACCTCCTTGTTTCTACACTCACTGTCCATCTTATCAGCTCCACTTACTGTATAGCTGCACTTTGTAGTCCATCTGTTTCTCTGATACTCTGTTACCCTGTTCTTCAGTGGTCAGGACCCCCATGGACCCTCACAGAGCAGGTACTGTTTGGGTGGTGGGTTATTCTCAGCACTGCAGTAACACTGACGTGGTGGTGGTGTGTTAGTGTGTGTTGTGCTGGTATGAGCAGATCAGACAGCAGTGCTGCTGGGGTTTTAAACACTGTGTCCACTCACTGTCCACTCTATTAGACACTCCTACCTTGTCTGTCCACCTTGTAGATGTAAAGTCAGAGACGACAGCTCATCTGCTGCTGCACAGTTTGTGTTGGTCGTCCTCTAGTCCTTCATCAGTGGTCACAGGACGCTGTTGGCTGGATATTTTTGGTTGTTGGACTGTTCTCAGTCCAGCAGTGACACTGAGGTGTTTAAAAACTCCAGCAGCACTGCTGTGTCTGATCCACTCAGACCAGCACAGCTGTCACGAACACACCACCACCATGTTAATGTTACTGCAGTGCTGAGAATGATCCACCACCCAAACAGTACCTGCTCTGTGATGGTCCATGGGGGTCCTGACCACTGAAGAACAGGGTAACAGAGTATCAGAGAAACAGATGGACTACAGTCTGTAACTGTAGAACTACAGAGTGCAGCTATACAGTAAGTGGAGCTGATAAGATGGACAATGAGCGCAGAAACAAGGAGGTGGTCATGATGTCAGGCCTGATCAGTGTATATGTTTTTCTTCAGAACCTCATAATGACCATGGTTTAAATGCAAAGACTGAAATGTATTTGTCCACAAAATAGACATGATTGTGCCGTTAATGTGTGATGCATTATAATTGGACATGTTTACAGCTCTTACGTCTGGCTGCTTAAAGCTTTATAGGTAAACAAGCATGTAAATAACAACCCAGGCATAAGGCAACACACATGATGTCATCAGTAGTGCCAGGAAATGAGGGCAGAGCATTTAAATAGGTAGCTGTATCAGCCAGTCTGAGCAACACCCTCATCCTCGCTGTGGCTGTGACTCTGGTGTTAATCATGTGGAAAAGCTGGAGCCTGACAGCCCACCCAACCCCCACTCACGCCTAACAAACATGCATGCACACTTAACACGTATTACAAGGCATGGCTAATGAACTACGACTGTAGTTAAACACTGCTATTACATCAAGTGTCACTGTATTTTGAAAAGTGCTGGTTAAAAGAAGGCGAAAAAGTACAAACCATTTCATTTCGCATATTTTTCCCTGCTCTACCCGCCGCATCCTGCCAACTAGCTGCTTATTTCACTAGGTAATGAGTAGAATCAGGTGCGCTTCATGAGACGAGCCACTCAACCTGACTAAAATCTTATTAATTCTAATGACTTGTTCTCAGTATACAGTCTGAGTCACGAATGTTTAAACAGTTGACCTCAGCAGTGAGTTTATCACAATATACATTAGAATAAAGTCGTATTCATAATTCAGATAAACAGAAAAACAATAAACAGTAATAAGAATTTTCTGTGGGTCCATATTTTTCCTGGACACCTTCACAGCCGCCACTACATATAATAACTATTATTATTAACTACATATAATACTGGGCTTCCTCGAGGAGCGGCTTGGAAATGGGTAAACAAACACACTGACATCCAGAAAATCACTGTTTATTATTTATATTATGTTTATATGGTTCTTATAGGCACGGTGGCGTGGTGGGTAGCGATGTCGCCTCACAGCGAGGAGGGCCTGGGTTCGATTCCCCGGCCGGGTGACTGGGGTCTTCTCTGTGTGGAGTCTGCATGTTCTCCCCGTGTCTGCATGGGTTTCCTCCGGGTTCTCCGGTTTCCTCCCACGGTCCAAAGACATGCAGTCAGGCCAATTGGACATGTTAAACTGCCCCTGTGTGTGAGTGACTGTCTGTGTCTGTCTGTCTGCCCTGTGATGGACTGGCGACCTGTCCAGGGTGTATCCTGCCTTCCACCCGAAGACTGCTGGGATAGGCTCCAGCAACCCCCCCCGCGACCCTGACGGAGAAGCGGCTTAGAAAATGGATGGATGGATAGATGGATGGTTCTTATATGTTCTTTTCCGAAGAACCATCTTTAAGAGTATACTGAATAAAATGCTTGTGCCAGGACGATGTTAAGAAGGCAAAATCTTGTCCACATTTAAAAGTAACTGTTCTTCAAGGGTTCTTTAGTAAAGACAATGGTTCTATATAGAACCCTGAACAATCAAAGACCCACTTGTATGCGTAAAAGGTTCTTTGCATGGTGAAATGGTTCTTCAGATTGATGTTGTATATGGCTTAACATAGAACCTTTTTAAAAATGGTTCTATATAGCACAAAGTTAGAACGCTTTTTGGTGCCACATAGACCCATATATAACACATTCTCCATCTGAAGAACCATTTCATTATGTAAAAAATGATTCCAGTCCATTAGCTGTTCATGGTTCTTTACAGAACCATTGCCCTGTCTAAAGAACCCTTGAAGAAGCATCTCTTTAAAGATTTTTAATGAAAGGCTTGGGTCGTGACGATGTTCAGAAGCCAAAATCTTGTGTTCTGGGTCCACATTTAAAAACGACTGTTCTTCAAGGGTTCTTTGGTAAAGACAGTGGTTCCGTACAGACCCACGAACAATCAAATACCCACTTGTACGCATGAATGATGCCTTGCATGGTGAAATGGTTGATTAAATCGATGAAGAATGTGTTACATATGACTCCACATAGAACCTGTTTAAAAAGGGTTCTATATAGCACGAAAAAGCTTAGGATGCCAAGTTTGGCACAATGGAAGAACCCTTTTTTGGTGGCATATACAAGCACATTCCTCATCAACCCATTCCTCATCAATCTGAAGAACCACTTCACCCTGCAAAGACCCATTTAAGCCCCCGAATGGTTTGTTGAGTGCTGACGGTTCTATGCAGAACCACTCTCCTTACTAAAGAACCCTTGAAAAAGCATAGTATAGCACAAAATTGCACAAATAACACATAAGCATAGTAACGAAGTGATATTATTCCCACCCTGCACATACCTACACGCTTCCACACGCACGTCAACACTCGCACCGCAAAGCCCTGACCTCAGAGGGGGTCGTCTGTGGGATTAACATTTCACAACCAAATAACACAGGATTACTCCTTATGGATACAGCCAGCCCCGCTTCCTCTCGCACTGACGTATAGCTCCTCGTAATGCATGATGAATTATATCGAGTGGCTTTGATGTTGGCAACAGCATATGTGCCATAATTAATATCAAACGCCACCACCAACATCCCCCTGACGTCTTAAGAGCTCTGCACTCAGATAATAGACAGAACACGGCACGTAATCATATACGGCAGATTAAACTAGGGCATTCGTGGAAAGGCGCGCTTTAGATGTGGTACATGTTGCCTACCTTAACGTAGCAGCTGCAGATTCCCTGATCGCTTCCTGCCAGAGACTTGGCCTCAATAACTGCAAGAAGAGTGGCAAAGTATTAAAGTGGAGTTATTTTGCCAAATTGCAGCATAATTCACTTGCGGAGATGCAAACGAAGTCATTCAGAGTGATATGATGTGACATGGTTCGCTGTAGAAAAGCTCTGAGACTCTCTGCGCTCCGAGACTCCGAGGTCTTTACCGTGGTGGCGATAGGAACCAGGGGTCCAAGACAAATATAGCCATTTTATTTACTGTCCAATAGGGATGGGAAAGAGTTTTCCAACATTCAGACAGTTTGTAAGTTTATATTATTTAGATGTGCAAATTAGCTTCTGTTTGTCATTACACACCGAGCAGGACTAACATTTCTGCACTCATTGTCCAGTTTATCATCTCCACTGACTGTATAGCTGCTCTTTGTAGATCTACAGTTACAGACTGTAGTCCATCTGATTCTCTGATACTCTGTTACCCTGTTCTTCAGTGGTCAGGACCCCCATGGACCCTCACAGAGCAGGTGCTATTTAGGAGGTGGATCATTCTCAGCACTGCAGCAACACTGACGTGGTGGTGGTGTGTTTGTGTTGTGCTGGTACGAGTGGATCAGACACAGCAGTGCTGCTAGCGTTTTTAAACACTGTGTCCACTCACTGTCCACTCAGACGCTCCTACCTTGTCTGTCCACCTTGTAGATGTAAAGTCAGAGACGACAGCTCATCTGCTGCTGCACAGTTTGTGTTGGTCATCCTCTAGTCCTTCATCAGTGGTCACAAGACGCTGTTGGCTGGATATTTTTGGTTGGTGGACTGTTCTCAGTCCAGCAGTGACACTGAGGTGTTTAAAAAACTCCAGCAGCACTGCTGAGTCTGATCCACTCAGATCAGCGCAACACGCACTAACACACCACCACCACGTTAATGTTACTGCAGGGCTGAGAATGACCCACCACCCAAATAGTACCTGCTCTGTGAGGGTCCATGGGGGTCCTGACCACTGAAGAACAGGGTAACAGAGTATCAGAGAAACAGATGGACTACAGTCTGTAACTGTAGAACTACAAAGTGCAGCTATACAGTAAGTGGAGTTTACTGTCTAAGTTGTCTAAATTAGGGAGCAGCGTAGAACATTCATCTTACATTTCGGTCAGAATTTCTTATCTTTTTTATCCGAATTGGGAATCGTAAAAAAGACTAGTGCAGCCGGCTAAAGGCTACCGCATACAAGAGAAGATCTGCACTGCATGGTCAGAGGGTCAGCTATGGTGCACAGGCTCAGATACACAAGAAGCTCAGGTTGTTATGCTCATTTTTTGTACACTCAACATTAAATTTGGTACAGCGGTCCGCAGTTCGGGCACCTTTGTCCGCTACACACCCAAACTGTGGAACTGTGCACCACAAAGTATTAGAAAGGGCCCATTGGCCTTTTTTTTGGGCCCATTGGCCTTTTTTACACACTAACTTAAACCCCTCCTTTTTAATGCAGCCTATTAATAAGCAACATGCTTTCATTATTTGCTCATTTATTGATTTGTTTATATTCTTTTACTCATATGATGTGCCCTGTTTTATGCCCCTTGGATTGAGTAGTGTGTCTTGGTGGTTTATCCATTATTATTACTTGCCTGCTGGTATGTAAAACCACACTGAGCGGCATTCACTGTTGAAATGTGCTAAACAAATTAACGTTTAACTATTATTATGAATTCATCACGTTTCCTAACAGCTAACTAACCCCCTTGCTTTTCGGCTACGAGGTGTGACTACTCTAGTAATGTTCTCTGAGGTCAATATCCATCAAAATGTTACTGATTACATGTAAACTCAGTCAATGGAACTACCTTCAGGTAGAGGGCTTAAGACCATATGATTCACCCTGTGTCTCACTACAGCATGACTCACTGATGTGAGGCTGATGTGAAGTGTCTTTTGTTCATCTGAACTGCTTTGCGTCATTTGGATGAATGTATTTGACATATTGATTTACACCTACCTTGTACCTACACAGTGGCCATTTTATAAGAAACACCTACCATCTGTGCACGTTAGGTTTAACTCAACTGTTTCTGAACAATTTCTAAGCCCCCCACTATCCCATTCATCAATGAAGAGGGACGGGTGGACCTCTTCTGTGGTCCACCACCAAAAAATAACCAGCCAAGGGTGGCTCTGTGATCAGAAACTGACCAAACTGAAATGGACAGATGGGCTACAGTCTGTAACTGTACACCAGCAAGGTGGAGTCATTCTATAGAAACATTCACTTTAGTGTCCCCAGCGTTTTCAGATATATTACACTGGATAAAACATGTTAGGGTTCCAATTTATTTATATATATAAAAATAAAACCAAGTTATTTTAACAGTTTCACCATCTCGAGCCTCAATTTAGCAATATTGGCTTATAAAATCAATCACATTGAATTCCAAGCACCACAGAAGAGCTCGTCCTCGCAGTCGTGTGTGAAGGCTGAGGCCACATTTTGAGGTAAAAACATGTTTTTCTGCAATTTTAACAACCATATTCCTCATCAACCTGAAGCACCACTTCACCCTGCAAAGACCCATTTAAGTACCCAAATGGTTTGTTGAGTGTAATCTCTACATGGCTATGAAAAAGATTATTTAAGTGGCATATAGAAAACAAAAGCCAAATAAATAATATATAATGAAAGTCCCCGCGACCCTGACGGAGAAGCGGCTTAGAAAATGGATGGATGGATATAACGAAAGTCCCCCAGGAGTCGTGTCGCTGGTGTAACTGCGCGACAGAAAATCTCTTATTTTGAAATAAAAGTCACGCCGATGACGTCACTCGGCTTCCTTTGACCTGTTTTCTGAGGAAAAGCTGAGGGAGTCCACCGCGTCTTTCAGTTCTCAGAGACTTTTTCATTCAGCTCATGATTTCATATGAAGCTTTTAGTTGACGTCACCGGTTTGACCGACTTCATTCATAGGTAGTTGTGAAAAAATAGAAGGTATTAAAATGGATTAAATTCCATATTTTAGTGGATGTTCCATGATTAACGACATGTGGTTTGATGCTCTGTAACAGTTATTTTGTAAAACGCATTGTTCGTTGAAAATGTCTCTGGTGTGACCTTTCTTATGTGGGACACCAATGACGATCGGTAACACCAGTGACTCCTACGGAGAGATAAAAATAGGCATTTCTGTAGAATGACCCAGCTACAAAACAGCGGTTTCAAATAAAGTGGCCAGTAAGTGTAGGTTTAGGCTACACTGATTTTCTGGGTGGTGTGCTTAAAAAGGACAGGATTCATACCCCAGTCATCCTTCAGGGGAAGTATGAAGATGGTGTTTGACCCCAGGCATGTGTCCCCTGCTCTGACTGGACTATCAGGGCCCAATGTACTAAGCTTTGGTCAGACCCAGTTCAGAAGCATTCTGCCCAAATATTATGCAAAAAACGAGCATCAGCAGTTTATGAACGTGTGCAAGGTAAAATGCAGAATGATCTCCTCTCCCTCATGCATATGCATTTTGAGGAGGGCCAGGCGAAATGTGGGAGGATTAAACAAAAAGTGGGTGGAGATATTACGTGTGCATCTGAATGCATATTACTAAAGTTTGAGCAACTGACAGCAGTCGGTTTTGGGTGGATTTCTCAAAAGACTTGAGAAATTTCCTTTACCAGCTGCTGCAGCAGCAGCAGACACAGCGGTTAGATGGAGGTACGAGCCTCAAACATGTGCAGAAAGAACGTTTAGCATCCGAATAACACTCTTTAACCTCTTATTGACCAGGGTATATTTTAAAATAAATATACATTTTTGTTTTATTTATTTATTTACTTTCTTTTTGTATAAGCCCCTCAAATTAGCAGAACATGTGTTTTATGATCTCCACATATCACTACATGCTTACAATTTACTGCTGAAAGCCAAAAATCTCCGACGCTCTTTGTGTTGTTTTCTAAAAGTGATGTTTCCAGAGCAGATCACTGAAGAGACGCCGTCTGTTTATAGTTTAGAGCCCAGATTTGGGGAAAAACGGGTCGACTTTCAGTAGAAAAACAAAGTTCAGGTTTAAAATTATGTCACCGTTTATTAGACTGGAGAGAAGAGCTACAGCCTCATACGACATCCATCTTTTGGGACAACGCTATTTCTCCATTACTGAACTTTCATTTTCTGTTTCACCTTGACTGCTCTGTTATTTCACTGTGTAATTTCAAAACTGCATAGCATATGACATTAAATTCGGGTGCATACTGGGTCACATCAAGACAATTTGCCCTGCATCGCTTGTCTACCTTCACACACATACAAATATATATTTAATATGATGTCAGCCCAGACTCTGATAAGCTTACCTACTGTTCGTCACTTGTAAAATGTCCTACAACTAAATTAAGAAAAAACTGAAATACTGATCCTTGGTACTAAAACTCAGAGAAAGGTGCTTTATGAAAAGCTAGGCTCTTTTGTTTTAAAGTACAAAGTATCTTCTGAGCTCTGTTTATCCCACAAGTAAACACAGTCACTAAAGTAGCTTTTTATCATTTGAAAATATTGCTAAATTCATCACACACTGGTTTTAAACACTGAGTTTTTAAGTAATCTCTAATAGAATTGCCTGAGGTTTCTGACACTGTGAGCCTGTTAGCATGTGTTTCATGACCGCACTGTATCTAAATAAACTAATCTAAGGCTGAATTCCACTGAATTTACACTGAAGTGCATCTCCAGTTTGACCTGATGAAATCCAATTGTACTTTTCCTGCATAAAAAGCATGTCAGCACATGCAGTATTTCTTTTTTCTTTTTGTTTACTCTTTTCTCTGTTACAACACGAGTGGACAAGCTCAACTTGGACATTGTCAGTGCCTTGGAATGCATGAAGACTTTTAGTTTGGGAATAGCTCAAATCTGTTTGTCAGTGCTTGGCAGATGCATTTCCACACACGTAAGTGTAAAGGTATGGTGACTTCATATTCCATTTACACTTGTGTTAGATGTGATCAAAATCCATCTAGTGGATCCAGTGTGCAGCATCATATGTGAAGAAACAGAGGACAAACTGAGTCTTCTTGGTTGTTTCCATGCCAACATCCGAGACAACAGTAGCCATATCATGCAGCCTGATAATTAGTTAACAATCCAACTGATGGCTCAATTGGAATAGAATACATTAATGTATATATCCGACTGAATGAGGTGGGTAATCCTGTAAATAATCCGTTAACTAGTAAAATCTGTTAAATAGTAAATAGGAAAAATAAACAGTTGTATCTGATTACGTTACCTTCATAACACACTGTTAAGTACTGTATGTGGCAAAGACATATGTTTGAACATGGGGACAGATTTAGGTTTTTAGATGACTTGTTTTAGCCATGTAACTTTTGCCCATTACAATTGCCCATTTTACCCATCTTCCATTACTTGTTAGCTACATTAGCCCTGTAGCTGCAGGGCAAAACTAAACAAGAAAACTCGTCAAGCATGCTAATATACTACATTTGGGGTTAGGAGGAAAACTGCACATTTGATTTTCACTAAACTATTGCATTAAAATCAACAGTCAGTGAGTTGTGTTTGAATACTTACTGTCAACGACAAGCACACCATTCCTAAATGCTATTGCCAGTTTGAGCTGCCCTGTGAAGAGAGAAGAAGCCACACAGGAATTCTGAATGAATGTCAGAGAGTGACAACCTGACCTAGCTCCATTAACTCATCGCAGAGTGGTTATCCGTACCAACAAGATACGGGCCTATTATATAACCAGTGTACGAATACTGCATCGGATAAAAACCTCCCTGTGGCTTTAGGAGTCAGGAATTAAAAGAAAGAAAGACAGTGAATCCAGGAGGTCGCCCTTTGTGTGTTAGTACTGGGCAATATAGGAAAAACAATTCAGTATCACAATATTTTCAGGATACATCATGATATTATTAGATGAGATTTAAGTTAGCACTAATAAAGTTAATGAACTTATAAACACTGCTACTCTGTTAAAAGTAAATTTTTATAATGCACGTTTCTTGCAGGAAATCAGCCTGATTATTAAATTTTAAACATTTTTAAATAATAATGTGTGCAGGGGTTCTTTTGGGATACGTTGCCCTGAGGCAACATCGTGCAGCAATGGGAAGAAAGGATATAAAGCCATGTTCCCTGATGTGGTGAGATCTGGCTTGAGACCGTCTAAATCCATCCCACTGCCCTACAATGTTGCTTCTAGGGCACAAACATAGTTCAGCAAAATCTCATAACAAAAAAAAAATTATACTGAATGTACTAAACTTACTAATTACATTGTTTATGACACTGGGGAACCCTTAGAGCCTTCAAGGCCTTCAGAGGAGGGTTAGTAATTTTAGGTGGATGCAGCGAAGCGAGCTCTCCCACTTGTTGCTCTGGTGTTATTTGTTTGCTATTCAGTGGCGACCTTGGAAGGATGGGTTGGACTTCTGAGTCTTCTGAGTTCTCTCAAGGTTTCTTCCTCTTGCTCTTAGGGAGCTTTTCCTGCCACGGCCACCATTGGTGACGCTCATGAAGGCTCGGACCTGGATTTTTCTGTAAAGCTGCTTTGCGACAATGCCTGTTGTAAAAAGCGCTACATGAATAAACTTTGACTTGAGTTAATAGGTCAGGACTTCAGGTGCTGAACTGAAGGTCCAATGCACCCTATTTAGAAAGCAACAGTGGAGTCAACCACCCATGCTAATGGATGGAAACAATTTTTTGGGAAAAAAAAATATGTTACTTTAGGCTATCCGGAAGTTCTATATACACCACTGTTAGAAATGGAAACTAATGGCAGCGGCTCCAAACCAGGATCTTTACTGAAGGAGTCG